>NC_136908.1:8135246-8252746 GCF_949606895.1 Notothenia rossii
GGAAACATTCATTAGCTAACAATGACATTATTGTTCTATTAATATAAAGGGAGGTCAGGTACTCTTTAAAACAGCTGCTAGTTAGGGTACTTTTTACTTAAGTACATTTCAAAGCCCTCTTTACTTTTACTTGAGTAAAGAAGTTTAGTCAGTACTTCGATTTTTACGCAGAGTATTTTTAAACACGAGTATCTGTACTTCTACTTGAGTAAAGGATGTGTGTACTTTTGCCATCTCTGGTTATGAAGTTAATTTATGTATCCAAGTGTTTATTTGGTTATGTATGCATAATTTCTTAAAATGCCCCCCCCCCCACAGGTCCTTCTGGTGTCGATGGTGTGGCTCGGGACGGTAGGCACGGCGAGCGAGGACCCCAGGGATCAGCCGGAGAGGCGGGTACCCCTGGTAAGGCGGGCAATGGGGGTCTCCCAGGTTCTGCGAGGCGGCCATGTGCCTGGCTGCGTCGGCGTACACCTCCCCCAGACTACAGGAGGCGGCCGCATCAAAGGACCCAACATTTAGAGACCTGCTCTCCATCAGCAGCTCAAAGCAGAGAGAGGGGGGAGGAAAAAGAGAGGGAGGGAGACCACTCCTCTCTGTAGGACAACACCGAGGACCAAGGGTAAGGGACAATAATGAAAAAGTGACTGGATGTATAGCGCCCCCTCCTGAAACTGAAGTTTTTGACTGGCGGGACATACTCTCATCTTAACCCCCCCCCCCCCCCCCCCCCCCACATCACCATGACAACAGCAGCACCCACATCCTTCTGCAGTCTCTAGTGGATGATGTCAGTCCCCTCCAAATATCCCAGCCCTGACGGAGGAACAGATTTGAAACCAGGCGTGGTGGAAGGTGCTTCTGTTTCACCGCGGTCACTTTAAATGTTTTTACTCACGCAATATTTTATTTTGAGATTTGTTTTGAAGTTTAGCTGCGCTGCCTCTTTTGCGACATCACACATGATGTCTTAAAAGTGTAAAAAAGGACCAATAAATGATTGAAATCGACCCTCCGTACTGTACTGTAAAATGCTTTCTCCTCTGTAAGCTTTAGCCAAATCCTTAAATCACTGTGTGTACCCCATCCCCCCCCCCCCCCCGGCTTTCTTTTCCGGAGCCTCATTTTTTTTAAACTAACGACTAGCTTGATTTCATCCTCTTGTTGCCTGGCAACAGCATATCCCGATGGGCACTCCCATCTCCCACAATGCAGTGCTGTAAATCTTTGTAAATGTGTGTTGATTATAATGTAGGGGAAAAAGGAATGGGTTACGATATGCACCAACAGATATCCTGTGTTCATAATTTCAGCGAGTAATAAAAAGTTCCGACAGATATTTAACGACTTTTCCTCGAGACGAATCAGCCGAATGTGCTTCCTATGCCACTGTCAGCCTGCACAAGGGCGTCAGCTGTTTAATGACTGCTTTATTTTCATCAACACAAGCTATTTATTGTTCTTCATATAATCATCTGTAAAGAGGTTGGCTGTTCAGGTCAACCCAAACCAATAAAGAGGAACCTTTTATAAAATCAAACGCTTTTCTGTATCGTGTGGGAATGGACACTTTCTCTCAACTCCCTTTTCTTTTTGTTTTTCCTATTTCAAATCTTCAATGCATGCATGTAAATATACTCCCGTTCTTTCCTTTGTCAAATATTCCAACCATTCCACAAAACGACGTTACCAACTCTTATTGCTCTAACGCACACTGTTAAAGGAAAACTCACTTGTTTTAAAGTTTTGCTTGAGATTTGTATGTTTTTTTTGGTCAATTGTGTCATAACATGTTAACATGATGGGTTGAATAACAATGACAGTAATGTGACCCACACACCATCAGAGTTCAGAGAAGCCCCCACCCGACCCTTCGGTGCCCTATGAAAATAAGAATTTGTTCTTAATTGATTTTCCTGGCTAAATAAAGGTTATACTACTACTGAGTGGTGGATGTAGACTCAAGCACTGTACTTAATTAGAATGTTGATGTACTCGTACTACTTTACTTCAGTATTTTTAGTTATGTATGTCCTCCACTACATTTTGGAAGCCTATATTGTACTTTTTAGTCCTCTAAATTTGATACATTTAAGTATATTTTGATGCTGATACTTTTGTACTTATGCTCAATTTGAATTCAGGACTTTTACTTGTAACAGTTTTATTTTTACAGTTTAGTATTGTTACTTTCACTGAAGTAAAAAATCTGAGTGCGTCCTCCATTACTGCTTACAAGAAATATTAAACAAGTAGAAGAAAAGATACCTCAGATATGGAAACGGAACAAAGAAATCAGATACAACTAAAGAGAAGTGCAAGACAAACACGATAAATGTACAAATATATTTTCTAAACAACACGTGTTGACAATAATAACAGGAAACAGCATCTTTGAAAAGCAATTTAATTCAGTTTAAAAAAATAAAAAACAGGAACAAAAACAACACAGCGAAATGTCTACGTACTAGAAAAACATTGGTGATACTTTTCAGAATATGTTCTCTCTCCTTGAAGGCTTGGTGGTTAGCTCAGTGATGCGTTACAGTATTTCTGGTAAATGGACTCAATAATTGCTCATATTTTTTTAATCAAATGTCTGTTGAAGCAGACAGATAGCTTTTACAGCCACTTGGAATACACAATGAGATGCTTCAAAATGGCTGCATATCCAAAAATACTGGAGTTAAATGACACAAATGCAATTTTCCTTTATAAATAATTATTTTTTGATGAACACAATATTCAATTAAAAAGCTTATTGGCATTAGAAAAATATCCTTTCTGCTTTTTTTTGATGCATTGACAATGAATACAATAGTGGCTAGCCATGCGTTTGTCTTCCTTTCTGTTGAAATAGTATAAAAATCCACTATATATAAATATAAATATATACAAAACAGTCGTACCCATCAAAAAGGGGTATGATTGCAAAGTCAGTTTCTACAGAATTGAAATATTTTTTTGGGGGGGGGATTTCTATTACAAGTCAAAAATTTAAAATGTGTATCACAGCACTGAGACAGAATATTAGAAATGCATAGTTTAACTCCGAGTGTGATTCTGTGAGGAGGGAACAAAGATATCAGCGGTGCAAGCAAAGTGCTGCCGTAACGGTGTGTATTCTCCTGCTGCTGCACATTTAGCCAAAGAGAATAGAAACAACACAAGAGGCCAGAATTAATAAACGAGAAGAAAAATAGAAATTGTGATTCCTGTTACCTCCCCTGGATTGTTTGAAATTGTACAAAAGGAGTGAAACACAGCGAGAATAAAGAGGCGATGAAAAGAAAGAATGATGTAATGAAAAGAAAGAATGATGTTGGTGTGTCTTTGCAGGCCTCATTCCAGCGGGGCCCTCAGAAAGACATTGTGGATTTTTGTACCATTCAACAACAAAGGAGCTCCTTGTGGTCAGATTTAAAAACTTTGGATCAAAGTCTTTGGCTTCCTGTCTACTCCACTTCCAGCCATTTACCAGGGGCCCTTGACTGGGCCCTTGGGACTGTACTCCACTTGATGGCTCCTACAGTCCCCTGGATTACACCGGCCGTCGCTTCCCCTTTTCCCCGTCTGCCCAGGGGAGCCCGAGACCCCAGGAACACCCTGCTGGCCCACGGGACCTGTGGGGCCCGTCTTACCGTAGCCTTGGGGCCCGGGGACACCTGCAAGAAGGGACATAGAAGGATTGACGCACGATGTTCCATAGAGAACTCATATTGAAAAATCATTCAATGTGGAAAGTTAAAGGAATAGTTTGGGTGATATGCACATGTCAAACTAATCATTTAAAGCTTTATCTGTACTTATAACTCAGTGTTTTGCACCAATACGATGCAAAAACAAGTAAATAGTTTATCTCATTTATTAAGTGAGCATGGGGAAACATTTGAGAACACTTTTGATCATTTGATGTGTTTGCTCTTTCAACCAAAACCACTTGTTGACCCAAAATACATAAACGCTTTAAGTAAAGCGATCTAAACTAGATGGTGATTACCGATTAAGAGCGATGCTACATCGATATCCTAATAGCTTGCAATTTTCCAATCAACAACAAATGCAAACTCAGTAACTAGCATCATGTATGTGATGTTAGCTCATTCCTACAGCAGGGTTTGGATCAGGTCTAGGTGTATTATCTAGTGCAGTGCTTCTCAAAGTGTGGTCCGCGAGCGCCCCCTAGTGGTCCGTGAGTATATTGGTAACATTTCACATTTTAAATTAAATAATTTCTTTAAGTTTTCTGCACTCTCGCGGGAATATCTCCGTAATGGAACGAGCTGAAGTTTCACTTTCAATTGCATGATATAGCCCAGCGCAACACCTTCATCACACACGTTGCCACTTGTTTTTACCATTTTCAGGCGATTTATAATCTGTTCTAGAAAAACGATGTGTTTTGGGATATTTGTGGAATTAGGTGGTCCGCGAGTGTTTTTTTATTGGTTAAGTGGTCCTTGGTATGAAAAAGTTTGAGAAACACTGATCTAGTGGAAAACCATTACTGATATAAGTGCCTAAACAAAATGAGACAATAGATTTGGCAACTTTTAGAGCATTGCAAAGGAATTGGCAGCGCTCGGCTCGGTTTTTGGTTGGATCATATTTTAATCTAGTTTACTCTAGTTTGAACACAACATGGCTGACTTTACTACTTCCTGATCCCTGGTCCAGTGGGGTACATTACCTGGTGCTCCTGGAGGTCCTATGTCTCCCATCTCTCCTACACCCTTATCTCCTTTTACTCCCTCTGGCCCTCGTGATCCTGCACAAAGACACATGTGGTAAAACGTTTAGAGTTAGCTAATGATGACACCTTCGTCACTGTTATGGTGCTTGAAGGACACTTGGTATACCGGGGAGTCCTTGTCCTCCTGATCGTCCTTGTCTTCCAATCTGACCCGGGGATCCAGGTGCCCCCTGGCTCCCAGAAACACCTGGAGTACCGTCTTTCCCTGGGGACCCGGGCCGGCCTGGGGAGGCCACCGACTCTGGCATCTGCATGCGAGACAGGTAGTAGGCCATTCTCTCTGGGGAGGGAAAACATGCATTCAAAAACAACGAAGTAGCAGCAAATAACAGAGCCGTGGAGGACACATGGAATAACTCTTTAAAAAGGGGGAATAACAACTACTCTAGACAGATCTTTTTGGGTCTGTTACGTAGGTTTTTTTAATCTGGGTCAACAACAAAAACAAACCATTTTTAGGATTATTAAGAATATACACAACAACAGTCACATAACAAGGCACATGCCCTCACCATCGAAGATCTTGATGACCTGCTGGCGAATGAAGTTCTTGACTTCATCATAATTGACTACAGCCTGTTTAAGAATCGAGAGAAAAAGAGAAACAAAAAGGGTAAACAATAATCAAGGAAGATAATTAAAGACTGCATTATTTACAAGAGCAGATGGAGCAAGTGAGCGCCTCTGGCCCCTGTCCTCTGTGACATCCCCTCTACTCACAAACAAGCTGGGTGTTGCATTATTTGGAGAGGATTAACAAAAGAATCGAGGCATTCAGGCTACAGGGCTGTGTGTGTGATGAGTCTGTGTCTCACATCGTTTCCTGGTGACCCTTGAGATCCAGGGTTCCCAGGGGAGCCGTCTGAGCCGGAGCTCCCCCTCTCCCCTCTGGGTCCAGCGGGGCCCATCATGGGCTGAGCATTCTTGGTGTGGTACTCTCCCCCGCCGGGGAGTCCGGGTCTCCCTCTCTCCCCTGCTTGACCCCTCTGGCCTGCAGCCCCAGCTTCACCCTGTGAGATGGACGGTGATGTTTGAAGTTAAAACAAAATCTCTTTCTCCCAAATTAGAGCAGTACCACTACGCTGGATGAGAAGGACACACCTCTGTTAAGGGTCTCAGTGGTTTTATATGAACATTTTTATTGAAATTACAGCAATGTTTCTATTGAAATATATGTTGTTTGTGTTAATAGCTTCAAGGTCATGTGACCAAGTGACTTCAAATCATATGTATCTATATATTTATTATTATTTTCAAATATAACTAACGGGCAACAGAGAATGCCTTTTACCACGCCCTCTTTATTCAACATACTATTCTATGTTGGCTTTTGTGATATTTTTGGACATATCAGTATTTCCCCTAGGTTTACTGCTTTGGGGGGGTGTTGTCTGAGCAAGGGGGGGGGGGGGGGGAGCTGTGGATTACTGTTATTGATTGATGCATCAGTGTTTCTTGGGGTCAAAAACCCTAAACTCACAACTTAAAATGAAAGCCTTTAGTTTATTTAATAAAAGAGCACATGTTCAATGTGAAAAGTCACAGTAGATAGATTAGTTGCAATTTGGTGCTATATATATGTATACAAAATTAAAAATGTTGAACACCTTGAGTTTCAGGGGGGAAGCGGGGCTCCGTTGGCGGGGCAGCGCGCCCCTCCAAGACAAAGGTAGGGGAACACTGCATACAATGACGTTTATTTCCAGAAAATGTCGACATACTGTGTATTATGGATTTAAAACACTATTTATGACATAATATACCTTGTGTTTTTTTTCCACCTACATTTTGTTTTTAGTTTCGCCATACTATACTATTTTGTTTATTTCTGATATATTGGAAATACAGTATGTTGACAAATCTGAAAAAACGACCAAGTATAGTATGTCGTAAAGTCATGGAACAGGTGTGTACTTGATTAAAAAGTCATGGCATAGTATTTCATAAAGAGTCATAGTATTGTATATTGTGGACTCCAGCGTCCACACGGCGGCGCGCGCTGAAGCTTGCCGGCAGGCGTGTCTGAAACTCGACCAACAACCAATCACATGAATCTCCCGCCCCGGACACACAAGCACGCGGTTTGATTGGCTAGAGCTTGTACTGGCATATGATTTGATTGGCTGACGCTTCCGTCGAAGCTTCAAAAGTTGAACATTGCTCAACTTTTGAAGCGAGCAACGCGCGGACCCACAATGCAGTTCGGCAAAGCGTGACGTCACCCCATTCAAAGTGAATGGGAAGAAGCGTTGAAGCTTCAACGACGGGCCGTTAGTCACAAAGCACATTATCGACTCACTCCTTATTTCCTAAGCTAGGCTAACTGTTGATGCTAATATGCTTCATATTTAACAAAGAGACAGTGGTATCACTCGTTTCATCAAACTCTCAGCCACAATTCTTGTCAACTTTTGTATTCTTTGTCACTTTGCTCTTTCTATTTAATTATTCCTCTAACTTTGAGGAGCATAAAAAGACTATCCTCAACCCTATTCACAGACGCCTTTCAGACAGCTTCTGGGTACGTCTATATCACTTTCCACACAACAGGAGCCCACAATTGTGCTTGTTTAAATACAATACAAAACTCCTGCTACATTAGCGACAGTGATTTATCAAGGACAAAGCAGCCCATAATGGACGTCTAATGTTTACACGTCACCGACAGACAAGCGGCTCTAGAAATAGAGAGGAGAAGAATAGAGGAGTCCGTCCTCGTCTCTCTCCTGTTCTGTGCAGCTAAAACCCTGACAATGCCGTCCTGTCAACGTGACAAATGGCCTCATCTAGCATCTCCCCTCTGGCTTAATAGCATTATCCCAGAGGCAGAGAATAACTTTATCACTGCGTCCACCTACACTACTGTAAGCCGGAGTCTGAGGAGAGATCCAACGGGCTCACAGACCGTTTGGAGAGGGGTGAAAGGAGGTGAGGAGCGAAGAGGGTGTCAGTGGGAGGGTCGGAGGATGGGTGAACTGATGACTGTGTTAAGTGTGGGTGATTAGTGGGTAGAAAATGGAGAGAGTAAGCGTGTTCAGCACCAAGTCTCCTTGAACTAAAGAGAAGAAAAATAGGGGGCAGCTTTGTGCATGCAGATTCAGGTCTACGGAGGTGATACAGTTTGACGACACACACATAAACGACCGCATTATATCTGTACTGCCTCGAAGCGGCTCTCACCTTTTGACCTGGCTGCCCATTATCTCCTGGTACGCCTCCAGATCCCTGTCAAAAAAGAAAGATCCATCAAAGGAACAAAACAAAAAAATCCAGATCACCACAACAAATGTACATTGATGAAGATTAACACCAGATTCAGACATTACTCACATCTTTCCCAGCTGCACCATCGCTGCCTGGCTCTCCCTTAGAGACAAAGTTGAAGCAGGAGAAACAAGAGTGAGCTATATTGGCATTGTAGCAGTTCAAATGTGATTTTTAAATTTCATTTCTGAGGGTCTACATTTTGACGTTTACAGAAGTATAGGGGTACCAACCAAAAGCCCTGGGTGCCCAGGTGGTCCGGGGGCTCCTCCCATCCCTGGAAGACCCCTCTCCCCAGCTTGGCCCTTGTCTCCATTTATACCCTACAGAGGGAAGATGGAGAATTCAAAGTCTAAGATGCTCTGCTTGTTAAACGTTCTCTCATGCGCAACAGTATAGCTCGTAATGCATCGTTTCACACAATCTCAAGGCACGTTCATTTCAACTTGTGATTTTTAAAATGTGTTTGGCATATCCTTTTTTCTGGTCATCATCCATCATCATCCATCATGTTTAGCCTCTGTAATGATTGTCTTTAAAGCATAATTAACGTTCACCCAACAAACCTCCAACAAATATTAAATCCATATCCTATTTATTAAAATATGATGGTCACATGTTTCACTGCATTTCGCTCACCAGTCCTGATGGACCAGGTGATCCTGGTGGTCCAGCTGCACCTGATGAGCCCTAATGGGTCAAATAAAAATATGTTATTCAAGTTTAAAACACCGACTTAGTAGATATACCGTCTAAAGGTTAAAAGGCCAGTGAACTTACAACGTGGCCGGAAGGTCCAGGTCGGCCCGGAGGTCCTGGGGTCCCGGGGTCACCCTAAAAAGGTCACAGATTGACCTTTAGTAATCTCCAGAGTTGCACCGATTATGATTCAATTCTGTTTCTTTGGGCTTGTATACACAGATTATGGATTTTCATTTGAATCTTTAGACACATATAAACTTGGTGTAATGATACAAAAATAGGAATACTCACATCATGTCCTGTCCTGCCTGGTGGTCCAGAGGGGCCTGAAGGTCCAGATTCACCCTGAAGGAATGAGATAGTAATGAAAAGGCATGGGATGACTCAAAACAACATGGTAGCACTCTGACAACACTTGTGCCATCACATCATTATCAGTTTGATAAAACAACGTGGCCTTAATGCACAGGCAGCAGACAGCAATAACTAGTTGTAATACAGAAGAGACATAGCGTGATGGCAAAGCAACAAGCTGTTGGCTCACCTTCTGTCCAGGGAAGCCAGTATGGCCGGTTTTCCCTTTGAATCCCTGAGGGGAGACATCAAAGAGAATTAGATTGGTACAGTATCAAAATTCACAAAGTCGATGCTGGCAAAGAACAGGTAGACGTGTCTTTGAAATCCCAAACACCTGCTCTTGGGTGGAACTCAAACCGAGATACAGAGAGTGAGTCAGAGAAATCGAATCAAAGGAGAAGTTGACTACGGCATGTGTCAGTGTCGGAATAAAAAATGGAAAGATACTAATAGAAGATATGAAGCTTAGCAGTTTCAAATGAGGTCACTAGTGACAACGGCCACATTAACAAGACTCACGATTGCACCTTCATGAGTCACCAAGCTAATTTGATTTGGGCGCGGTTGTTAAAACCATATAAAAGTCACGAACGAGTTAATCACACCCGTCTTGAAACTTTTCTATACATATGCATTCAGGATCAATCCAAAATGCAAGTCACAATCTCAAGAGGACAGAAAGTCCACCCATCGTTGGCAATCCATCTCTCCATTAAGAGCTTCAGATAGGTTTCCAATGAAAAAGGTTTAGCCATGCAGGCTGATTTCCATAGCAGTTTGTGGAACTCAAGGTGAGCCGTGGCAATGCAATTCTAAAGCATTGTATTAAAAGTATGCCTATGAAAACAAGCTGCTGTGGGTGAAACATACAGAGGGCATTGCTGACGGGAATATTAGGGAGAACACAAGATTTGCATTTATCTCGAAATTATGCAATGTGTAAACATAAATAAGAGTTTGCAAATGGCTCTGAGAGGACGTATTGAAATGCACATTGGTTTAAGATGTTAGCATGGTAACATTGGCTGATTAGCCATCAACACGAAGTATAGCTAGGGCTAGGGTTATAATTATTTTTGCAGTTATTTGGTATAGAATTAAATAAAACCTGAGCTGATAATGGTGCTTTAGGATAGGTGAAGCGAAAAATTAATCATTACAAATAATCCCGATGGGGGGCATTCATTTAAAAACCAAATTCCATGGCAATCCATTGAAATCGTTTCATGAGGAAATGAACCTGATTAGAGAAGTCATGCTCATGGCTAAACACAGCTTTTTTTTCTTTTTTTCTGTTACTGTCTTACTGTCAATGCTTGTTTTCATAACACATATTCCTAAAGGGCACCAAATGATTCATACAGATTGGTAGATCAAATGTATGATTGTCTATATTAACATCTGGTTTGAACAGCACTGCATGCCTAATTAACGATGTTTTTTTGCACTGGATACATCGGGTCATGTAGATGTGAGAGGTGATTCTTACTGGGATTGCTCTCGGTCCTGCTGGGCCTGCGGGGCCTGCCTCTCCCTGATGGAAGAAAAGCCAGCGTCAAAGGTTACATGAATGTATTTAGCTATTACACAAACTATAGCATGACCTCAGTGTGTCTTTGGATATTCTGCCAGTGTATAACTTACCCGCAGTCCTGGTTTCCCATCCTTTCCATCCAACCCCTCAATCCCAGGGGGGCCCTTTCATTGAGACAGACGGAGAAGGCGAATGAGAATTCATTTTTATAGATTCTTAGAATTAGTCAAACTTGGATAATATGCAGTATTATAACACACCATGAGCCCAGGGGAGCCTGAAGAGCCTGGAGGTCCACTTGACCCCTGAGAGCCGTGAGAGCCATCATTTCCCTATGGAAGCAAGGGTTTTCAGTACAACACATAATCCTTTTGGAATCAAACATAATGCTTAATATGAGAAGTGTACTCACTTTTTCACCTTTCAGGCCTGTGAGCCCTTCCCTTCCACTTTTGCCGGCAGGACCTGGTCCACCCTAAAATAAAAAAAACGGTGGCAAAAAAAGTTACTCCAACTAATCTAAGGGCAAGAAATTGTAATAATAAAAAGGTACAACATGTACATACTGGTGGTCCTGGGAAACCTGGTGGTCCTGGGAAACCCTTAAAATGAAAAGAGTAACATATGAGTGTGTGTGGAATGTCTTCATAAAGACGAAATGTTTCTGTCATGTGTTTTTTATACCGCATCTGCTTTGGGACCGAAAGGCCCTGCTGGTCCGGTGTCTCCTTTAATTCCCTGTAGACACAGATAGGATATACATTACTGTTGGTTTATGATAAAGAAGTGTGTGATGATAAATGAGGAAGCCAGGCTTTAAATATTGCTGAGCACAATTTATGATGAAACACTGACCGTTGGGCCAGCTTGTCCTTGGTTCCCGGATATACCAGGAGGGCCCTGCAGAGGTGAAGGTAATGTTAGCCACTAACACTAGCTCAGATTCACTGTGCAGTGTATATATTATTGACAGTGTAATGGCTTACTGATTCTCCTTTCTGACCAGAGCTTCCGGGGCTCCCACGTACGGCCTTCATTCCCTGACAAATACACACGGACAGTAAATCACTGTAACCAGCTGTCCATTCATTAAAGATGTCAGGTCGCTGTCAATCACATCCTTCTTTTATAATGAGGAAGCAACTTACAGGAAGTCCAGGCGGTCCCATGCTTCCTGGATAGCCAGATGTCCCAGGAGTGCCCTGAGGGGGGAGATCATATCATAAAAAAATTAGATAAAGAAATCTACATGTTATGATTTCAAGGGGAATTGATTGGCAGATATTTACCTGTTCGCCCTTCATCCCTGGCAGGCCTGATGACCCTGACTCACCCGACTGTCCCTGAGAATGATTGGAGTGAGGAATGATTAGAAAATGAGGTAGAGGATATGTATGATGTGATCCAGCCAAGGACAAGGCAGGTCAATATCAAAGAGAGGAAACAGCTATTCCTATCATTAATTCACAGACAGGCATTATTGAATGTTTATTTTAAAACACAGTTATCATAGCTACGACCAATTTCCAACGCCAGTACCTAAAAGTGTCTTTACAAAAATAAATACAAACCATGTTCAGGACTAACGCAGTACATTTTGTGTGCAATGTTATAAGAACAGCATGAATATTTGTTTACAATGTTTGGTCAGTATATTCAATGTTAGCTCTTTTCCATTAAGTTATACAACATTGTGTCCCGCCTCTCTTCCAGAAGTCATGTATCACTTTAAGACATCGAACAAACAACGGAAATATATGGGGGTTATTCTGTTATTGCCATACTGCAAACTTCTACCTCTGCAATGAATAACATGTCAAATTCTGAGGAAACACTGCATGTTTGTAAGCATTAATATGCATGTGCGAGTGTCCTGTGTAACCTAGCAACAGCTGCTGTACTGTATGTGGATGACAGATTAATGCTGGAAGGAAAATGAAACGTTTTTATTTTTGAAATGACTAAATAGAATATCAGTAGGTGCTTTCTTTAAAGTGGTGGCATGGGAGAATGATAATAAGCCTTTTAACTAACTTTGTTTTAATAAGAATTATCCCTTAAGAATACCTTTTAAAAAAAGAAAATTGTAAGAATTTCCTAGTGAGAGTGATTGCTGAGGGTTGTAATCTCGAGAAAGTAATTAGTGATTGGTCGTACTGAGGAGACACTAATTAGCATCTCATCAGTGAGTATGAGTGATACATGCACAAACAGCCTAAACGGATTCACCACTGCACACAGCGGAGGCTAACACCTGCTATAAAGTGCTACTACGCCGCGAATTGGTTCCATGCAGCGCTCCTTCATTTAGCATCTCTATTCTGCAAAAACAATCAATCTGTATGAGGAGGAGGGAAGGGGGAGGGCTCTGTCTGCACGGCAGTCCCACTCTCCATCACTTAGACGGCGGAATAATTGAACAACTGGAGAAAGAGACGACCAAATCGTTTCCTCATCTGAAATAACTTTCATCCAGAGCCACGGAGAGGCAGGGAGAGATGGCAAAGATGGCATAATCAAGGGCTGATTGATTTAAAAGATGAAGAAGCACAGAAGAAAGCAAAAAGAAGATTTGATTGAGATGCTAACTGATCAAACTTCCACACTGTTTCTTTTCGTGAATTTGACTTGCATAGAAGTGCTTTTTGTTTCTTTCTTCTCAAATAGAATGATCTTCTTCCATCACAGATTAAAGAATAGAGAGGATATGGATGAAACATTTTTTTTTTTAAGTGTGAGTAAAACTTACAGGTGTACCAGGTGGGCCCTGGGGACCTTGGAAACCAAGAGGTCCCTGTTGACAGAAAACAAAGAATTGGCAAGGAATTGTACTCATCTTAAAGCAGGTTTAAACTCCCTGAAATGCAGTAATTACTACAAATATTTCAATGGAGATGGCGTGTTGATCAGAATTGAAGATGCTGGTAATGTTGGGGTCATTGTATCATTTCCAGCAGGGGGCTCTGTGAAATCATGAAAAATGGCAAACACAAATTCTTCTCAATTTAAAAATCTGAAGCTTTGAGACAACTCCCAGCGGTGCTGTCCTAAAACGTTCAAAAGAAAGAAAGAAAGAAAGAAATGGAATTGAAAATCTTCCCTGACAGAAGCACTGGCTCACTTATACAGTGATTAGAATGCACTTTATAGTTCTCCAACGTCTTTGGTCTATAATAGTTTTCAGAGTGACACAAAAAAAAAAGCCTTCAAAGTACTGGAACTGTAGACCTACCTCACATTAGAGGAATACTTTGGAATAAGAATCCACCTCCACTGCTCAGTAGTGTTGCCATTAAGAGGATGGTGTGTTTTGAATTAAACCATGGGAAAATACTCTCTCCTATAAATAAGCTCTATGGAAGCCATTTTGCTGAAATGTATAGATAAGAGGCATCCCATTGCTTAATCTCACCATGAGTCCTGGTACTCCGGCTGAGCCTCGCTCCCCTGGTATACCCTTTAGTTCAGATGAAAAAAGAAAAATGCTCATTTTCAAAATGCATACAAAGGCAAACCGAAAAACAATCATGTAAAGCTAAAAATATGTTTGCGTCAGACTCACTGGCTGTCCTCTCATTCCTTCTGCTCCGGCCGATCCTGGAATTCCGGGTGATCCTGATCTGTCGTACTATAAGGTAGAGACATAAATAAGTTAAGAAAAGTTCACATTTATTTCTGTGAATGTCCTCAGAATGTGATAAAAAGACTATTAACTGACCGATGGTTGTGTTGCCTGGTCTCTTTGCAGTCTCTGCAAACACTGGAAACACACAAGACAATCAGAGTAGTGCCTCAGAGCCGGAGCTACATGCTCTCGGATGGATAACTACATGCAAGCAATGCAAGTTACAATACAAATTACGGTTTTGAAATGTATATCCATAAAAGCATAACAACACATATATTAGTGATGCTTTAATATGATTCTGGAAACGAGGAATCTTCATGTCTCACCTTGTCACAGCTGTCCAATGGGGTTACACCAGGCTTACCCTGGTCTGTCGAATCTTCCTTGACACCGTTTGGGCCTGGCACTCCAGGAGATCCTTGGGAACAGTTCCCTCCGCAGCCCTCCTGCGTTGAACACGGATAGAAACATACATTCATATATATACAGTATATATACACACATGCCCAAAGAACTGGCATGGCAAAGAGAAAGCAAAGTCAATGGATACGATAAACGCAAACTCATCAAAATATATATTTCTTACTCTAGCACTTACATCACCAGTATCTCCACTGTCTTGAGGCAGCCGTTGCGACCCAATATATCCTGACTAGAGCAGGGGCAGGGAAACAAATAACAATTACTATTTATTTTATTGCATCACATAGAATAATTAAGGTAAACCTTTATAATCAAAATCAAATCTTTGATGATCTACAAATGCAATACATATTTCCCAATGTTCTTACATCAAATAAAGTTCAAAGACAGCTTTGTGATTAATCAGTTTCTTTGAAGACTTGACTAACTCCACAATGACAAACTTTTTTCCAATTGTATGTAACTCCGGTCTGTTATTAGCAATGACATTTCTTTTGAGTTCCCGTACAGTCGAGTGATTCATGCTTATTCAAACCAGGATACACCTGTGAATTCATATGGAGGAAAAACAGCTATACGATATTTGTGTTGCAATTTTTATACATTTCGCTTTTTAAAAAGTTCCAAAGATACTGTTACAAAGAGTCACAACTTTTTCTTAGCGACATGTCCTTGTAGGACCATCTCATTTAGTAATCAGGACAAAATAAAGCACTGAAGATGCAGAATAGGCCTTTTTCAAAGATACATTTGAACTTGTAGTAGTAGGAAAAGCACAGGTGTGTGTATAATGAAATGATTAATAGCTGAATTCTGTTTGATGGTACGGTATGATTTTTGCTCGCTCACGGTTAATCTGAGACTGTTGAAAAGGATGGAGCCATCATTAGTGTTAAAATTTAAATCTCTGCTTTTCCTCCCATAACTATATGAAATGTCTGCTTTGAGGACATTTAACCCCTCATTCAGTAGGTTGTATAGTTCTGAAACTCCTTGCTTCTCTGTGTCCTAACTCAACAATACAAATACTTTTAATGGTTAATTGTATACATCCTGGTCTTTATTTTTTATGATAACCTGAAAATCACATTTTAAAAGGGACCCTTCTATACTAATTTTCTGGTTTCATAATAATGACATGTCTCCATGGTTTAATTTTCAAAAAAGCTCTTTATTTTTCTCATACTGCCTGTGCTGCAGCACCTCTTTTCCCCCTCTGTCTCAAACCAGAGCCCAGTCTGCTCTGATTGGTGAGCTGGCTGGCTCTGTTGTGATTGGTCAACCGCTTAGAGATGTCCCGCCCTTTAGCCTATCACGTACATTGTGTTGGCACACCAATGTACTATAGCCAATAAAAGCCAAAGTGTTACATAGTGATATCGCTATGTAACAGGGTGGGAGAGAAACTCCCTCTGCAGGGAACTTTTGGGATTAGCAGACCATTTACATGCACAAAAAACATAAAGATATATAAAACCAAAAAAAGCATGTTAGGGCCCCTTTAATGTTTTTGAACAAATTAAAAGTATTTCACAAATTAAAATACAGTGGCCTAAGCTTATTCCGCATCACCATATAGAAACAACTAGGTTTAATAGTTCTGGAGTCAACTATTTTTACTACAACATATGCCACAACTTTATTCTCAAAGTGACACATTGTAATAAAACAAAAACAGATATAAACAAAACAAAACTCAGAGCCAATTTAAACTAATTTCTTTGAATCTGCAATTTAAATCTGTCGAGACCTAAACTCTGTTCCAGAAAACCTTAAATGCACGCACACGCACACACACACACACACACACACACACACACACACACACACACACACACACACACACACACACACACACACACACACACACACACACACACACACACACACACACACACACACACACACACACACACACACACACACACACACACACACACACACACACACACACACACACACACACACACACACACACACACACACACACACACACACACACACACACACACACACACACACACACACACACACACACACACACACACACACACACACAAAGTACTTAAAAAAGTGAAGCAAACCAACAATCAAATGTCACTAGTGCCGGTTAATACGGTGTTCTGAAATGAAACCACTCACTCCACAAGCCCTATCACATTTACAGTGCAAGGCAGTCTGCTCCCTATCAAAGCAGTGGGACCCTTCCCACTGAGAGTCTGTCAATGGCAGCTGGCCTGGTTTCAAAGTCATTACAAACCCATTTTACATTGTTCAAGCTGGAGCCTTTAGCTAGAAAGGCTATTTTATGCTCCGCGCCATTGGCTTTTTTTTTTTACGGGCACAAGGCTTTTGTGCATTAACACACTATCTCCAAGAGAAGCTTCTCGACAATAATCTGTTACTTCAGCATGTTCACTTTTGCAACACTTTAAAGGGATCAGCAAATTGCAAACCTTGTGTTTTTTTCGTGCAACTTGTGACAAAAAAAAACATTTGTGAGGTTTCACAGAGATCTGCTGTGAGTGTGAGTGACATAATAACTGCAGAACCACGGGGAAAAAAGAGGCATAAGTAAGTCTATATACCGACATTAAGGTCAAATGAGGGATTCAACTTTTCCACTTCTTATAGCGCATACAAATATTCATCAATTCTGTAAAAGAGCTTTCATAGATACATGTATATATACACAGATCATGTCCGTCTGTATGGCTGTAGTCATGTTGCCAGTGGAGGTGTTGCTATGTGATCAATCAACACCTTTCTGCACAGAGTTTACTTAAGTTCAGTCTCAAATCATTTCCAGTGCTCTACTGATTTCCCAGCGCCTCCCTTTCCGTCTTTAAACTACTACTTTAATTCCTGTTGGAGGTGAAATTCCCCTTGAGTGCTGGCCAGGAATAAGCATCGATGTTCCTTTAATGAAATTAAGCCATCAGCAGACTTGAAAGAAACAAAACTGACACGGTATACAGTCAGAATCCACAGATGACTTGCCAACACTTTGATGTTGGCCTTGCACTTACTTTAGGTAAAGTAGCTTTGGACTCATGAGACCTACTGAGATTTTAGAACAGACCTGAAGGTAGATGCATAACAGGTTGAATATACATAATGGGTTTTAAAGCTCTAAATCTCAGTCACCATAATCAAATACAGGCATATACAGGAGACCAAGTTATACATATACTTTTTTGTCAAATGGTTTAAATGTGTACCCTGTGTTACTTGCTTGTATCCCTTCAATTAATAGTTTATGACCTCGAAAAACTTGGGAACACAACCTTCTTTTTTTATAATCACCCCTTCCTGACATATGCATTGATTTGGTGCTTTCACATGATTTATCGAGCCTCCTCTCCTTCCTTTACTCCCTAATTTTACTCACGCTTATTCCAGGTATCCCCTGTATCCCGTCGTTTCCAGGGTTACCCTGAAAGGAAGGAACTGAGGTTGAACTGGTTTGCTGCCCATCAGCTAGCCACTCCCATCTCCACCATTAGCCAAGGCAGAGTCAAAGGTCAAAATGATCACACCTGCTCCCTCTTCCACCAGGTCTTATGAAACTTAGTATTTTGCATTCAGCCATTGTTACAAATGCACCCTTGTCAAAGACATGACCTCTTTCATCACCACTCTAGATGTCTTTGTACACCTTTTACTTTCACACAGATCACAGTAATACCTTATTTGAAGGTCTGCTCAAGTTTAGAAATTAATCAAACTTCAAATAACCACCGGTTTATTTTTTTACTTTTAAACTTAAGACCTTCAAATAACTCTTCATGTCTTGACATTCCCAAAGCTTGCTCAGTCGCTTCCACAAAAGATAGAGCTTTAAGCACCTGACTGGTCAGCAGATATCATTTCATCCTGATTTCTAAGACTATTTAAACAAAGCTGTTGCACACAATCAGTATTTGATGTTGCTCCATTTCCTACATGCACATTATGAACGTTATGTTTCCCATTTAGTTGCAAAGCATGTCCTTCTGAAGGACACCAGCTGCCCAAGCTGAAAGCCTACATCATGAGTAGCATGTTGTTTAATCCAGGCTAAAAGAGCAGCTGAATTGAATTTAGGTTACACCATCACCGTCCTACTGGCTCTTCTTTCTCTTACCTGTATTCCTTTCATTCCATGAACACCCTCAAGCCCAGGGGGGCCAGGGGGGCCGGGAGGTCCTGCTGGGCCCTACAACACACAAAGACATAGTCACATTTGACATACAGCTCAACGCAAATTAAGAATTCTGTGGAGAATCTTTGTGAGGTAACAACAGAAAGAAAGCCTGCGATCGAAGCCCGAGTTATCAGACACGACGGCTGGCTGACGGGTCAGACCTGGGGCCCGGCCTGCCATGCGTTTATTGCAGTTCCTGGAGCTCCCTGGAAGGCAAAAGTCGTCAGAATCAGAGGAGCACTGGTGCTTGCAAAACATACAGACAGCGCGCAGTGTAAAGGTAGGAATAACACGACAAATGTCAAAGAACAAAATGATGCCGGAGGGAAATAACCAAGAATGAACATAGGTTTTTCTGAATGTGTCGCCTGTGGAGTCGTAATTAACCGTGTGAGTGTGTGTTTAAGAAATCAATGTGTATTCAGACTCCTGTTGCAAGGCATCAATTCGCTAGATGAAATAATTGTACGTCTAGATGTGTTTTGAGTGTGTGTGTGTGTGTGTGTGTGTGTGTGTGTGTGTGTGTGTGTGTGTGTGTGTGTGTGTGTGTGTGTGTGTGTGTGTGTGTGTGTGTGTGTGTGTGTGTGTGTGCACAATTCTACTCACAGGTCCACCGACGACTGAGTGCCCAGGCGTTATGCAGTTGCACTCTCCAGGTTCACCCTGAAATATACATCAAGAAAAGACCCATTTAAAAAGGAAAAAGGAAACGTTTTGCAAAATGTTTTGCACATGCTGCATGTCGTCATTCCGCATTAAAACTTCAGAAGGGTCGCAACTCTTTGAGCTTTAAGGACTATCGGTTCAGTTTTTTTTTTTAAATCTGGAAATCTTACACATCAAAAAGACAGTCAAAACTGCAGGGGACCAAACGTTTTTTTTTATAATACTTTGTGATCTGGAAGTGTTGCATTACATGAAGTCCCTGAAACTGTAATGTAGTGAAGAGTAGAATGAGATCTATGATGCAAAGCAAGGTGTGGTTCACCTCAAATCTGTAATACGAGGAACCAAAGCCCTATCTTGCTTATTCTATCTCAGTTATTCAGAGAGATTTTTTATTTGTCCTCCTTCACTGTTTGCTCCTGTCTCACGTCTCCCACCCCACTCGGCCCTGGAGCACTGCCTCCACCGCCCCTTCATCTCTCCCAGCCTCTCAGTGACAGGCTGGACTGGTGGCTCTGATGAATGCGGTAATTAATAGTCTCACACAATTTCTCTCTTAAGGCCCCGAAACTCCTCTTGTCTGCCAGCAACAGTACACTTGTCACCTCCTCTGCTGCTCTATCCGTGGCCTGGGGCATGTGTGTGTGTGTGTGTGTGTGTGTGTGTGTGTGTGTGTGTGTGTGTGTGTGTGTGTGTGTGTGTGTGTGTGTGTGTGTGTGTGTGTGTGTGTGTGTGTGTGTGTGTGTGTGTGTGTGGTCGGTGGGTGTGTGTGTGTGTTTGTGAGACGAGGGGAACCATCTCTTGCGATTACCATCTGTTCCACCCCCTTATATTCAAGCCCCCCTCTCAGATCCCTTCATCCAAACAAAACGGTAGACTTACCTTGTCCCCCTTAGCTCCATCATATCCCTGCAAAAGAAGGAGACAGCCGCACGCAAACACACACACGCACACACAAGCACTTAGTTACTCTTGCTTTGTTGTTCCAGAAGAAAGCTCACGGGGCAGTGAGCTGAGCGCAGATCAGGGAACAGAGGATGAGATGGGAGCAGACACTGCCTCTGTTATGGATCGAGGCAGACATCCTTGGTTACAAATGACGCCTAAATCAAGGACAATTCCCAGAGAAGCTCACAGAAAAAAAATTAACACAGGGAACACACGCTAACACAGAGGCAACAACTGAAAGTTTACTACTTTAATTTCTTCAACGTTTCTTCAAATTGTGGAGAAAACAACATGCAAATGAAACAATTTAGACAATGAAGGAACAAAACAACTCACGGGTTTGCCGTCAGCTCCTTGAAGCCCGGGAAATGCATCTCTCCCCTGGAAAAGTAAATAGGAACAAGTGTTTGACGATACAACAGAATGACATAATATATTCATATGTACAATTATGCATTTATGTCTAACCGGGGGGCCTGGTACTCCAACGCCTTGAGGCCCTTGAGGTCCTTGAAGCCCGACTTCACCTCTGGAGCCCTAAGACAAGGAAACACTTACTGTCACATTGCTTTAAACTGAATTATGTAATTTAACTGCATATTGCTACGATACATGTGGCCTCCAGCTCTCTATTTTTATGCTACCTTTTCCCCATCAGGGCCAACAGGTCCAGTCAATCCTCCGGCTCCAGCAGGTCCCTGAACAAAACAAACAGATGAGACCACGGCCTGAAGATACAGAGTAGAAAAATATGACTTCAAAAACATATAATAGTTTCACTTACTACAAGTCCTGGAAGCCCTCTTGGCCCCTCTTCACCCTACGACACAAACAGAAAGACAGGCAGGGAGTTAGGGAGTTAAGATGGTAAGATTGTTCTCGGAGGATACAAAGAAAAAACCCAAAATATTTTGGTGAGGTGGCCAGTCTCTGACAGATGAGATGTAAGTAAAGACCAACATCAAAATAACAATAAAGCAAGTAGGATTTCGCAACTAACCAATGGATTTAAGGGGGATACACCCATGATTGTTTTTTAAATGGCTAACCCTAATGGATGATGATGAATGATTACAAAAGCACCACATCCTGTTTGTGCGTGTGTGTGTGTGTGTGTGTGTGTGTGTGTGTGTGTGTGTGTGTGTGTGCGTGTGTGTATATATAAAAATTGTATTTATTGGGATTGTTAGGGAATAATTTGCCTAGGTATTCAACCTTTGACACAGTTCATAATTTTCTCCTCTCACTTTCTCCTTTCCCATGGCATAGTTCTATGGCCTTGGGTATAGCTGCTATCATGGCCGTATCTACCATTGAGGTCACCGAGGTCCGGACCTCGGCAATATTTTTCGAGCTGTGTATACAAAACTTGTGAAATAATTGCACTGAACGGGGTTCTTTGTAGTACTTCCATTTACTGCCGATGGGGGCGCTGCATAACTACGTAGCCTCGATTAAAGCAACAGAAGAAGACGACATGTATCAACAAACCACCGCAGCCGAGAAGCTAAACGGGGTTGGAAAAACGATAGACGCAGCCCGGACTTGTACCGGAGCAGTGAAGGAGTGATGAAGTATCTAGAGATCTGAGTCCAGTGGGCTGCTTGTGTTCCTGTTCATCAGGACATCATATGAACAGCAGATCCTGTGTGAACGCTCTACGTTAGTCAGTGGACGTCCGACAACCTGCGCACTAACTTATATTGCAGCTATACTTTGGTTTAAATTGCGTGAATAAACTAGCTAGAGAGCTAAAGTTAATTACATCCATCCAATGTCAGAAGGATTACCTTTTAACAAACGTTGTAATGCTTTTCTTTCATTTCAATTTGAGTAAAACAATGGAGATATAACATTGTATTGTTTTCTTTTTACACTGACTCAGATATAATGAAAAGACTACGTCAGTCGAGGCAGAGAAAGAGAGAGAGAGAAAGTGATGGAAGTCAGGGAGGAACTGCAGGTATAGTCACACAAAATAAAGTAGGCTTAATAACCCATCTATCTATATATATAACAATAGTCTTAATTTACAATAGGCATAATTGTAAAACAACATAGGCCTACATCTATTGCAGTTCTGATGTCATAACAACATACAATTGTATAAAACACAATTTGCTTACATCTTTGTTCTCTTTTGAGAACCAAACAAAACAGATTTAAATGACAAAAAGAATGCAAACAAACAAGTGAAATGAACTAAATTACTGAATTGCTTTTAATTCACTGGCAGGAGCGACAAGTGAGGAGGAGCAAAAAGTGAACAACGAGGGAGAGATTGAACAAAGAGAAAGAGTAGAGGACAGAGAGAGTAATGAACAGGAAGAAGACAGAGAGACTCAAGAAGATGGAAGAGAGGCTGCAGGTTATGGAAAGGAGAGAGACATAGAAAATGAATGTTGACAATGTGTTGTGATCATTTTAGCCTCTTCTGCATGTCCAGATCATTAATAGCAACAATCAACTGATTCTTATGCATTACACTTTCAAAAATAATTGATGCTGCAGCCCACTGACATGGTTTGAAATCAATATATTATCCAATGTGTGACCCCCCACAGGACTTAAAAAGCACCTAACTAGATCATGAAAATCCCAAAAATCTCGGGGGGTGTCCCCTGAACCCCCCTAACATATTTGGACCTCGGTATTTAGGAAATCCTGGATACGGCCCTGGCTGCTATCTCTTTTAAGGAGGAGCAGCTTGGGTGCATTGTTGTTGCCAGTCTATGACAGAGCACAAGCCGCCATGAGGTAGTTTACTGATCAGGGACGTAGGTTCCCTGGCGCTCATTCTTTTCTATGGACGAGAGCTCTAGTTAGATTCAGGGTCCATATTGCTTTAGTCTCACTGATGAAGAATGTTGATTATTACACTCCGAACTAGATAACACATCGAGCTACAGAAAGAGTTCTTCAGAATTGGTTTGGCAACCGCTGAGTCAACGCGTGACACACCACCTGTCTTGTCAACTCTCCGGCCGAAACTCCAAATAAACCATCAGTGCTTGGCATCAAAGCTACTGCTCATCCCGTGTCTCCTTCATGAGTCGGTGACCCTTGAGATGCACCGTCTCGTTTTCAAGGGGGTCCCAACAATAGCAACAACTTACAGACACACATAAACAAAAAGCTAAACTAAACACAGAAGTAAAATTCAAGTAATACATACAATCATTACAACTTGAGAGACAGTCGAACAGATCCGTTTCATCAATATCAGTTTCATCAACAACAAGTGCAGACCAGTTGAAAGTGAGATTGATGTGATGTGAGGTGTGTGTGTGTGTGTGTGTGTGTGTGTGTGTGTGTGTGTGTGTGTGTGTGTGTGTGTGTGTGTGTGTGTGTGTGTGTGTGTGTGTGTGTGTGTGTGTGTGTGTGTGTGTGTGTGTGTGTGTGTGTGTGTGTGTGTGTGTGTGTGTGTGTGTGTGTGTGTGTGTGTGTGTGTGACAGAGCTGTATCAGCATCAGTCTTACTTGTGGTCCCTGAAGGCCGACTCCTGCAGCTCCATTACCTCCCTACAGGGGGCACAAACGACACAGATAAGAGTCTGTCAGTGATTTATGATCAGGCACAATCCTCTGAATGTATTTATCAACAAGTTAATAGAATAAATGGACATTCACACCTTGCTTCCTTTGGGACCAGTGGGCCCTTGAACACCGGGTAAGCCTGGTTTTCCCTGAATAGAAAAACATTTGAGATGATCATCAGCTATTTTTCCTAGAGCCAGATGTACATACATAAATAAAATACATAATATGTACATTATAGATAAATAAATAGAGAATTTCCTCACATTTTTGCCAGGCTTGCCTTCGCCAGCGGGACCTGAATCTCCTCTCTCTCCTTTGGGTCCTTGAACAGCTACACCCCCACTCACTGCAGGGCCTGAAGGAGGACAGCTGGTACAAGCTTCGCCCTGGGGAAACAGAACAAATCCAAACCATGATCCAGGGACCTTTTTGAAAAAAACAATCTTATATTTAAAAATGCTAGAGGCCCCATTTTGCCATACAGTTTCCATTTTAAACTACTGGACACCATCGTAGGTCTAGAAGAGGGACCAGGGATGTATAGCATCTTGTGTTGCACTGTTGGAGGAGCCTGTGACCTAAGATTTTCGTTGTCATAACTACGCTGTAGCTATGACAATAAAAGCCTTGAAACTTGAATCTGTTATTTGAGGTCTCAATGGATAGAGGGCCGAAAGTTAAAACTCTAAAACACACCCAACCACCTGTAAAGCTTCATCATATATTGTGGAAACAAAAAATGGCTGTTGAAACTGTACCCCCTTTACAATTGAAGCAATAATTGTAAATATTATATATATGTTTTTATATTTTAATAATTTTCTTTATAATCTGCACCCTGTGTCCTTTTGTGTCCTTTTGTACTGTAGTCAATTTCCTGTTGTTTGTCTTGTCTTACCCCGGCTTCACTAAATCCACCGTTTTAATTGTACCCTATATTGCCCCTATGCCCTGTAAGGTGTCCTTGGGTGTTATGAAAGGCGCCCTCCAAAATAAATCTATTATTATTATTATTAATAAATATTATTTATAAAAACCATTTGCAGATATGCAGTAAACAGTTTGGGGACTCCATACCTTTTCTCCCTTCAAGCCACTCAGTCCGTCCCGACCAGCCTCTCCAGGCAGTCCTGGGGATCCGGCAGATCCGTCCAGTCCGTTGTCTCCTCGTCCACCTTCTTCACCCTGGAAACATTGAAATAAAATGGCTTAGCATTCAACTCAATCTCCTGTAGCTTTCATGATTCCTATATATAAAGGTTCTATATGGGCACTTGGAGTAATTGGGTCCTAAACACTCCTGCTGTCTAATGGCCGCTGCGCTGCATTGCCCTCATACTGAGGTAACTGCTCATTACAATGTCCAGACCCACTGCTACAGCGCTAGTAAGTCTACTTTTAAATAATATTAAAAATATAACTTTTGCAAGAGTTTCATGAGGAAGGAAAGCATTACTTTCCTTTTTATAATTGGCTGGTTTGAATTTCTGAATTTGATTATGAGATTACTTTTACTGTCTATTAGCGATGTGAGTGGTATCAACCTTAGAAATCCTCTCATTCTGCTTTGAAGCCGAAGCAAAAGGATTGTGGGAGGGCTTCAAGGTAATTTAAATTAGACGGGCTCGGTTGATGGCAGATTTATTTCCCAGTTTTTTTGGGGCTCAAGCAATGTGAATGTTCCAAAAAACTTGATGAAAAAAAGCAGGGTGCCTAGACTCCTTTGAAATACTATTCCGTACCATGTGTGCTTGTTTTCCCGCAGATCTCCTACAGCAGAGGCCAAATGATCTAGTCTGTTTCTAAAGGCATGCAGTGACTCTGAGAAGTGTAACTCCTCCAGGTTATGCAGTTTCTTATTTAAGGTTTTGGGTGTGTGGACATGAGTTATTTATAAAACCATACAAAATGCCCAAGAGACATTGATTAGTTGGTTTCAATTTCTCAGCTGAAGTGAAGGCTGGTTAATGTGGTGTGAATTTGTCGCTGGGTCATTGATGGAATACACAGAGTGTGAAAATACAAATACAGTACACAACGGCTTTCTACAGACAAGATCTATAATTACATGTGACAGCAAAGTTACCTGTTCTCCTATTGCACCAGCAAGTCCTGGTGGGCCCTGCGTAGGCAAATAGAAAGTGATGTACAAATGAATACAAATACACTAAAGACAAGACATGTGCAGTCACCTGGGATCATCATGCAAGCCTCTATCCGTTCAGGTAAAAATAACTGACATAAAGATAACCGCAGAGGCACACGGCATGTAATTGGGAGGGGTGACAGAAGCCAACAGAGATTTATTACATTTAGTAACAACTCTGGCTGTAGGAGGAGACTTCCTGCATATCCTATTTGTACAAAAAGCATTATGGTTGATTCTGCCGCAGGGTGAAATCATTCAGCATTTAAAAAGGTTTCGCTCATCCAGATGCGGCTTAATCGGTTTTATTATGGCAACAAAATGCAATGGCAAGAAGCTGCTTTGCTTTTTTTTAAATTTCTATTATTAATTCAAATAAATTCAGATCATTCAGATAGAGGTGTCATGAGCAGAATACATTTCTGTTGTAATAAAATAATGATTTTGGTTCTATAGGAGCTTGATTGTAAACTGCAGTTCTGTTCCATGTGCATGTGTCATGAGTATAATAACTAATAAAATGCAATAAAAGCATATAACGTAGTTTGTTATCATGAAGCACAATGAAACAAACTCAAGCAATGTTTTCAATATAATAACAACTTGAAGACAAGGCAAGCAGCAGGGATTAAAGAGTACCTGTTCTGTTTGCTCTTGAGCATCATACTGCCCTCTAAAGGAAGGACCAACAAAGTTTTGAGGCCGAGACAATTTTCTGATCTGACAATTCATATGTGTGTTTCTCTGTGTTTGCGGTGTTGTGCGTGAATAGATACCATCACTCCGTTTTATAGCCCCATTGATCAATATTGCTTCCGTTTTGAGCAATGCCACAATGCAAACACTCAGAACTAAGATAAACCACAAAAGAAAAGCAGCTTCTTTGTTTGTAGGAATTTTCTTAGATTGTGCTTTTACATACGCTTTTTCTAGCCATACTTTTTTTTTTTTTAAAGAGCACTGGTACCTGTCTGCCCTCGGCTCCCTGACCCGGAGGTCCAGCTGGACCTTGCTGGCCCGGTGCGCCTGGGTTGCCTCGAACTCCGTCAGGCATTTTGTAGCCGGCGGGTCCGCTACCAACCTCGGCCGGCTGGCAGAGACCACACTCGCCCTGGGGAGGGGTCAGGAGTCAGGAAGGTTAGTTTGCATGACAATCAAACGAAATGAAGCAAAAACTAATTATTTGTCCGTTACCTTTTCGCCCTTGGGCCCAGCTTGACTAACACCAGGCGGTCCTTGCTCTCCCTGTCACCAGATTCATGTCATAAAAAAAAGGAATGAAATGAGAGAGAAGTATTTAATTATTGTATCGTAAAATACGCGCACACAGATTAGTTTCTGAACATAATTGTGAGATACTTGGGAATTCATCTGTAAAAGTAATGTGGAAAATGTTCAATATCCTTGAAATGAAACTTGCTATTGCATAATTAGCAATAAACTGTCTAGTAATCTAGCACTTCATTTGAGGAAGTACTGAAAAAGTTCTTGAAGAAGCTGAAAAACCGTACTTTCCTATATGATGTCGATCAATGTTCCTCCTGCCTCTGCTCTCTTACCTTAGGGCCTTTCTGTCCAGCCTTGCCACCGGGTCCCTTTGGTCCCTGCTTCCCCTGCCACACGGACACATTTCATTTAACAACACTGAATCAGCAGGTGTACCTCAAAAATATTCGCTTTCAAAGAAGTGAATCTGAACTCACCGGCTTACCGGCAGCTCCTCTGCTGCCTGCGCTACCCTGCAGTCAAGTAAAAAATAGAATCACTGCAGCATTTGAATTGATAAAATGGATGGGTATTTTAAATTGGTCATTCACATTTCATAGTTAAGGTGCTACCCTACAGGCAGCCATGTCAGATGATTTTGGATTTCAAAACCTGAGCTTTTCACTAATAAGTTCCCTGCAGAGTAGAGTCCCTATGGCGGACAGTTTTGGGCCCTAAAATGAGCGCACTGCTGTGATGATCTTTTTCATGAAGTCTATTACGAGTCTCACTGTGCAGCCTATTGAGTGAGTTCCCCTTATGTAAGCCGAGTCTGCAATTGAGGTCACCGAGTCTCAGAGCTGTCTTTTTTTGCGTGTCACATTACTTACATTCTCTCCTCCAAGTCCAGGTGATCCTGCTTTTCCTGGCTCTCCCTGTGGAGCGGGAGAAATTAAACGATGCATCATTTTAACGAAGGTGCTTATCGCTGCTAACACACGCTAGCAAACACACCGACGTTAAGAAAAATCATGAAAACAATTACCCAATCCGTTTTCTCCTACCATGTTATTGCTTTCTTTCAGTAAAACAGTAGTCCTTAAACAATGACAAGATGAAACTGTTTCTTATTGTTTCACCCCATCAGCCCTGGCATCGCATTAGGAACAGACTCACTTGCTCTCCTTTCTCTCCGATCCCAGGCTCTCCCTTCTGCGTCAGGAATTGGTGCTCGACATTAGGGGGGAGGTTAGCGGCTAACTCTCCGAGAGTGGGGCACACAGCACACTGCTCCCCCTAAAGCATGTAGACAGTTTAAAAGGGGGTACGAGAACGTCTTCAAACAATATCCACATTTAAGAATCATGAAAATGAAGAAAAAACTAACATACAGTACTACAATACAAATACATACAGGTAATGGAGACTTACAAAGTGAAGCTCACTAATTAGGGTACTCTAACGGCCCGTCTACACAGCGGCGTGCGTTGAAGCTTGCCGGCGGGCGTGTCTGAAACTCGACCAACAACCAATCACATGAATCTCCCACCCCTGACACACAAGCAGCGGTTTGATTGGCTAGAGCTTGTACCGACATATGATCCGATTGGCTGACATTTGAACGTTGAACATTGCTCAACTTTTGCAGCGAGCCACGCCAGCAAAGCTCCACGTCGCTTCCCACAATGCAGTTCGGCGAAAAGTGACATCACCCCATTCAAAGTGAATGGTGAAGCTTTCAACGCACGCCGCTGTGTAGACGGGCCATTAGTGACAGCTGGGTAAAGCAGTCTAATGATAGATTGTTTAATCTCAAGCCTAATAAAAACTGACCTTTTCTCCTTTGATGCCACCTGATCCTTGTTCCCCCTGCCAAGACATACAGACACAAAGACATCAAAGAAGGCAAATTAGTCTCAGCTGCCTCCGGTGAACATGTTTTTCTTTGAGATTTCGAGTCCGTCTAGACATTGGAAGCTTACTGTAGTACATCAGTGTGGGGGAGAAGTGAACGTCATTGTCTTGAAAGCTGGTAGTTTGACTACAATTGCACTTGTTAGCTGGAAGGTTAACTACATACATATTCAAGGAGTTATGTGACTTTTTTGCCAGTATGTAGTAACTAACGAAAAAAACTATTTTGAGATCTGACAGGAAAGGAGTGGTTTTGAATGTGATTTGTTGACCATTGCATCTTTGAACATCTTTGATCTGCAAGATAGGCCCAGTATTAAGTGTTCATGCTGTTCAAAAAGTGGAGGTTGACCATGACAGGTTACCTTTAACTTATCTGCTTTGTTATGATTGGACATAAATGACGAGTAAGACAGCAGACACGTTCTTTTTTCAAACTAGTTGACGAGTGCCACTGGAACTTCTACCTCCGCGACCTGACTAAGATAAGCGGTAGAAGATAGTATAAGTATAACAAATAGAAGTGCAAGTTACATATTTTTTAAATATTGTAAACGCATACATTTGAATATGGGTTTAGACATACTATATTTGTAGGAGTACTGAATGTTCTTTTTTAGAGTTTTGGTTCAGCTAGTTTGCTTGCATGTGCTTTAAAAGAGCCTCCTGCACTGCTGATGTAGGCATATCTGAATGTGTCGAGATGCAGATGAGTGGGTATAGGTCACGCTTCCACAGCATATGAATGAACCATGAGCTGTGAAAGAAAGACTCCATACCTTCTGTCCTGCTTTTCCATCTGCCCCCGTTTGCCCCTGGTAAATATGAGAAAAAAAAGTATTGTTAGTTTGATAGAGAGAGGTCATACTATAGCTCACTCTCTCTCTCTCTGTGTGTTGCTCCACCTCCTTCTCCCTCTGCCCTAACCAGGTATGACAGATGGATGCTGGCATTATTGGAAATCGTTGCACAGAGAATCTCATAAGGCTCTAGATTTATATTCTCTTATTTTTTTTTTCCTCTACAAATCATTCTCCATTCCACCTGCTGCAGTAAGTGGGAGGATGCAGAGAGAACAAGAAGAGACACACGATGCACAGTCCACAGAGAAAGGTGCGTTAAGATTACATTACCAAAATGACCTCTGCCTCGGAGAATACACTTTTGACAGCATATCACGCTTTTTCTCCTTGAGCTGCAGTGAGAATCACAAGGGCAAATACAACCCCCTGAAGGTGGAAATAAACCATATACCTTCCGACAGAGCGATAAGAAAAATAATATATATACACACTATCAAACAAGTGCTCAAGGTTCAATCGTCAGCTACAGCGACGACTCGCTCATAAAACATGTGGCAAGATCGTTAAAGTGTTGGACAGAATCACCCGGGGTCGGTTCAGAATACATTACAGCTCGGCATTGCGTTCAAACCGGTGTGCTTACAGTCAGTCCCCTCTCTCCTATCCCTGTCACTCCAGGCTCTCCCTTTGGGCCCGGTTTCCCTGGCACTGCCACTGTGTTATCCAGGTCTGAAGGCAGCACGGGGCACACTTCGCATGGGTCACCCTGGAGATTGAGCCAAACACACAAAATGAGGATGAGATAGCACACACACATGCACAGATTTAGAGATTACAGGACAGAGTTTGCGGGTACCTTGTCTCCTTTATACCCCCCTGGTCCTCTCGGTCCCTATGAAAACATCGTAATCCAAGTCAAACACTGATTAAGCAGTTCAGTTAATGTATATTGAAAGCTGAATATGAATCAGTGTTTGAAAGTCTCTTACTGGATCTCCTGTTAATCCGTCTGTTCCCGGGAGGCCTTCCATTCCCTGTGAACACAAATCACATATCTGAAGATTATTGTCAGTTATCTTAAAAAGAAAACATCAGTTTTGAACCTAGTATGTAAATATGGGTTTTGCAAGCCTGATGACAAGATGTTTTGAATCCACAGAAGCTCAATAAAACCTTTAATTACAGTCCAAACATAAAATGGAGTGATGTTGTTAATATGCATGTCTGGATCAGTGGTTTCACAACGTTCCTATTGGTTGAGCTGATCCATCTTTTCAGTAATGTTCTAAATATTGTGTTACGAATGGATGACACAAGCATCATCTATATCTTATGTCATGTCTCAAAACCTACCGTGGCTCCCTTTGAACCACCAGGTCCACCAGGAAGGCCCTGAAAAAAAAAAAAAAGTGCATAAATCTTTTCAAAAGCCATTCTTAAGATGTTTTATGCTTCTAATAAGGATAATGAATGCTGCACTTAAGAAGGAGTTCTGCCAAGTCCTGCCCTGCACTTATCAGAGCATCATCTTAAAGAAAAGTACTTTCTGGTCCAACTGAAACCATCTCTAAGACAAGTAATGACATTCAAATTACACCTTCCAATAAGAGCACATATAATTAGTCAATTCCTCCAAATGTCTTTCATTATTAGAAAAACAACACTTACCGGTGGGCCTGGCTTGCCAACTCCTGGATATCCGGGTTGCCCTGGCTCTCCAGCCAACCCCTCAGGACCCACGAAACCTGGGGTACCCTGGGAAAAGAAAGTCAACACAGCTTTATTACCTCCAAACTGAACTGAAAGTATTTGACTGACAGGTAGAGCTCCCAGATGTAATGCAGACAGACCTTGTGTCCCTTGGGGCCGACGACACAGATGGACCCTGCTCGACCCTGGGAAACAGGTGACATACAGAGAGGTAAGTGAAAAAGCACTGGTAAGGCAAGTGACATCATCAGTGTCGGCCCAGAATCATTAAGCAAGCTCTGCAGCAATCTATCTCCAAAATGTCTTCATAAATTGTAAAGGACACTTGTTGATTCTCCCTCATTTGTTTGACATGTTCCAATTGGAAATAGACAGAGGGTGAGTGTGTAAGATGTATTATCATCAGCGGTGCATATGCAATATTTTTCTGCCTGCCTGATTCAAGTCACATCAACAAGCACATTCATATTAACAATGTCCGACGTGTGGAGGGCTTAAGAAATATCTCCCCCTCCAACCAAAATCCATCCGTCCACGGCCAGCACTTAGCCCGCTGAACGGCTAAATGTGAGTGTCTCTGATGCCGGAAACCAAAGGGGAATATCTCCGAGCACACACACGTTGTAATTTGCTCCTCAAAAACGTTGCATGCGTCTACAGGATCACCGCGCTGAACAGGGAAGATTAAAAGGTTTAAGACGTGCTGAATAGGCTCCTGCCTGTGTGAGAGACGAATAGCACAGTCAATGAGGCAGCATTGATTGTGCAAGCTTTGTTGCTCTAGCCTAATCTAACAGGTATTAACAGGCCGACTTAACGCCATGGGAGAGGGGATGGGGGGGAGAACAGATATCAATGGGAGTCTTAGCTTAAAGAGTAACACCGTATAAGTTTAGTGAATATCCTCCCTTAGCCTGATAAAAGTGGCTGTGTTAAGAGCGTGTGGGTGTGTAGGTGTATCAGTGTGTTTGGGAGAGAACGCTCATTTAAGCATTTGTGATTTGTTTAACGTTTGACTTAACCTTGAAGCAAATGTAACACACTTAGTGTTTCTTATTATGGAAACTCTGTAAAACAAAGTAAAGGAGAACATAACACAGAAATAATTAAAATGAATGATAAAAAATACACCTACATCCCTCCCTGGAGTGCCCGTGAGTCCGTGAGAACCGAAGTCTCCCTTCTGACCTTTCTCTCCCTACGCCAAGTTGGGAAAAATAAAAGGACAGACACACAAGTTAAAATAATAATGGAATGGAAATGAATTAGATGAACATGTTAAGGTCACATCTTTATTATTCATCACTGAATGTTTCTTAAAAACCTTTCACCTTGTACCCTGTTGCTTCGCCCCAGTTGGCGGGCAGTGCCTGTGGAGAGGAGGAATGGAGACGAGACCCAGATCAATGACCTGGCTCTAAAGAGACATCACACACACACCACTGGAGCATAGCAAACAACACAGTGACCATCCCGCAACCCGTATGGACTCTCAGCAGGAGATACATATGCCACACACACACACACACACACACACACACACACACACACACACACACACACACACACACACACACACACACACACACACACACACACACACACACACACACACACACACACACACACACACACACACACACACACACACACACACACACACACACACACACAAAACTGAAACATTGACTTTAATTAAATGTATTATGTCAACAGAGCTATTTGAAAGCAATAATATTAAGTTGAAATAACAAGTATTAGGTCAAAATGAATATAGTTGCTTCCAACAACGGTGTCCAAACAACGGCCCGGGGGCCAAATGCGGCCCGCAGACCATTTTAAATTGGCCGTCAGCTAATTCAAAAAGTACAATGAAATATGGCCCACAAATGAAACTTTTGCTTGTTCTTGTATTGTAGTTAAATATATATGTAATTATATATTACACAGCAGTATTCATGTGTTAATAAGCCCACTTTCTGTTTTAAGGAATGAGCTGCTAACACAATAAATGAAACCCTCTGGAGAGCTGTGATATTGGCTGTTTTTTCAGAAAGCATATTCAAGTATAAAGCATCATTTGCCTACATTTGATCGATTTTGCAAACTTATAACTCAACTTATGAGGCAATATACCTCTCCTCTAGTAATTGGCCAGGCCCTTCGTATGTTTTTCTATATGTAACCCTAACCTAATACAGCTATGTCACATTTGTTGACACTAATACATTTATTTAAGTTTCCGTTTTTTCAATCGATACGAATCAGTGTATACTTAGACACAGCAAATGTGAATGCATGCCCACACAATGGTTAAATCAACATGCAAAGCACACACTCATTCCCACTCTATTATCAATATTGGGACTGGATGATTGAAAAAAATGATTTTTTTGAACAAGGATCAAACTAAATAGCTGAAGGGTTGGCGTGGTCGGAGGCAGTGTGCTGTGGTGCTGTGACCTGTGGCCGAGGATTGGCACTCACCAGCTCGCCTTTCTCTCCCTTCTGGCCCTGGGGTCCTTCTGTGCACTGAGGTTAGAGACACTTGGTTGGCATGTATCATCAAACAACACATTTGTGCCAATGTTCAGGTTCAAACAGTGCAGGATGCCAAATAACAAGACAATGTTTTTTCTGCGAGAGACGCAATGGAAAGAAATACTTACTGGACCTGAATGGGAGCCAGAACAGCCGGCACCCTAAGATGGAGAGGGAGGATGAAAAGAAAAATGATTGCGTGCGGGTGAGGAAAAGAATCAGCCAACGACTAAAGAATGCATATCAGCTCAGTGGTGGATTGGTCTATAGCCAGCGTGATATTATACCACGGCAGCATCAAAGTGTGTGTGTGTGTGTGTGTGTGTGTGTGTGTGTATAGATATCAGTGTTCAGTGCTAGGCATGTCTGAGCATGTAATGACATCACACATTCCCCTGATATTAGTCGTACTACACACACAGGTTTTGGTGTGTCTGTTTGCATTTTGAACATCTTTGTCTTTAAAACTCACCTGGTTGCCTTTTTCTCCTTTCAACCCATGAGCTACCTGAAACACACACACACACACACACACACACACACACACACACACACACACATACAGTCACACACACTGCAGTATTACGCTTATGACATGTTCTAACTGAAAGGATTGAAAGTAAAGATCAGGGACCCTTACATTTTCTTCCCTATTCAGGAATAAACAACCAGCACACTACAGACAGATAATTAGTATTAATAAACTGTATGTAATATACTGAAGTAAAAGGAAGTTTGTGTTGGAAGTCAAATAGGGTGTAGTTTTTATATCCACCAGGTGGTGGCACTGTTACACAAAACTAAACTCTGTTGAAGCCCTGTGTTGCGGTGCAGTTAAAAAGGATGGGAGGTGGACAAGACAGACACACACACACCACACGCACACACACACACACCACACACACACACCTCCCACGGGATACGGAGATCAATAGGAATGTCTGATTCCCACAGCACAGGAGTGAGGAGACCGGCTGCTTCTCACAGGAGGGCACACACACATACCCAAAAAAGGATAAGCATTATAAATAACTGAGGCAATTTTAGCAGAAGCGAGTAATTAAAGCCAAATCCCCTACCCGCTGTTTCTGGGAGTCATGCTTTCACACACCAGGAAGTTTGCATATATTGGAGCAGCAACTACAAGCTTGCTGAGACGACGAAAGGGGGCTAGTAACAGCGCGGAGACAATGTGTAATTCTCTCTCTTGTCTCTCCCCCCCCTCCCCCCTCCACCCTCCCTCCTACAAGCTACAGATCTATCAATGGCTGGCTCGGCCGGCTGCAGTGACGAGTCACTCTTTCCGAGCTCCTCTCTGGCTGTGGGCTTAGTCAAGTACTCATATAGTTTTGCTTATAACCTCATATATGTCGTTATTGTTTCTCTACATCCTGCTTTGAAATGGAACATTGAGATTGCTGTAAAAGTTCAGCATACTGTCTCTGTGCATTATGGAACGGCAGTAAAATGACTCAGCCAACTTTCTCGTCTTTAACTACACAGGATGTTACAATGGTACATCTATCAGTTGTTTTTCTACTTCTACAGTATAATAGGCAGTGATTATCTAAAAGCATCTCTCTAACCTTGTGTTCGTTTGTTGTCCACAAGTAATTGAGTATCTCCCTATTTTCTCTCTACTTTCTCCCCCTTGTCCTCTCTTTTCACTCAGGCTTATCTGTTGAGTACCATCAGTTATCCTAAGACCCCTCCCTCTCTCTCTCTCTCTCTCTCCCCTGGCTGTTGCTGCCTCTTTCCAGATGTTTTGGATCCGAGTCTCCGTCCTAGGAGATAAAATTCTCTTCGTATGAATCTCTTCTCTGTTTCATGTGTCTCGTTGTAAAACTGTGTTTGGTTTTTAGTAGCAGCATTTAAGTGCTTTGTTTTTCACAGTAAACATTATTCTGTGCTTTTTTAAACTCATGGCACTAAGTGAAAGTTTGGAATTAATTGGTTGTCTTTATGAATGTTAACATATTGTTGGCAGTACAATTCACAGACTCTAGAGAATCCAAATTTAGCAGCTAAACGCTGTATTATGTGCGCTCTAGTTGCTTTAGCACTCTGTAAAGTCGAGGGAAACTTCTGTTAGTCATCACCAGCAATTATTTTAATGTTCCGCATAGCCATTTTATCCATTGGTTATATATAAATATTGATTAGTGCAGCTTCGAGTGCAAAACTGTATAATTGGCATCCTGGTAGAGTGCCTTATTTAAGTATTTCACATCTAAATAAATCGACTCACTTTTTGACATCCAGCATCCCAATACACAGGATGTCGTTACATTATGCATGCCAACACTTATCTCATTTATTAGATTAAACATCTCAAAGGATCTTTTGGCATCATCATCCTGTCAGTAAGCCATGTTTTTTTTTGGTCTTAAACATCCCAATGGGCTCATTTTTTGGCATCGTCTTTCTAGCTGCCTGGACTTGATAGAACAAGGGCCACACCTTGCACATTCATGAAAATATAAAACCAGAGCAGGAAGTCATTGATGTAGTAACAAGCTATAGAGGAACGGCTGAAGCAGCATGCCGGAATTACAATTGGTTTCTGACTGAGCATTAGGATTGTGCAGGAAAAGCCATATCTCCCCGTTATTCAAACCATTTATTAGCATAATCCCATTAGTAAAAAAAGCTTTCTCGACATCTTTGTCGGCAGTTGTGTCGCAGGGCATTAGATCAGGTTTTTAGTATCAATGCATTCCTATGGGCAATTTGCCTATTTGTACCCTGGACAATCCTGTCACCTGTGTAATATAACCAAATTAAATCCACAGAACAGAATGAAAGTCACTTTGCATGTGTTTGCCCTCACTGGTGAAGCAAGCTGTGCGCTCCAACCCAGGTAATAACCTACATTGGAGGAAGTTAAGGGATGTGGACAGCTGCATAAGTAAGCACGCACAGGAGCAACATAATGAAGCGTCTAGAGTTTCGTATTCTATTTGTGAACAAAACATGCCTATTGTAGGTGAATGACAAAATGAATAGGCAGCAGCAACTCCCGACTGAGACCCGGAACATAATGAGGTGTAAATCAGTCTTCAGTCCCTCGGCAAGCTGCGTATATGCGAAGGAGGAAGGAGGAAATAGAGATGGGCTAATGCTTTTATCAATCCCTTATGTACAACATGCCTACACAGAGCATACAATGTGTACTTCCTATTTGAATTCCACACGTCTCCTACACTTCTTGAGTCTCTAATTCAACTGAACGTGCCTGGTTTGGACTGTGGGAGCTTGAGGCTTGCTTTGGGCCATCTTCCTCGGTCGAGGGTATGTGCTATCTTGCATGTCTCATTAGAAATGCAATACTGTAAAAATCAAGTGTGTGTGGATTGTGAGGCTTACTTTATCGGCAAGATCCTTTGTTGCAAAAAAATCCTGAGAGAGAGAGAGAGAAAGAAAGAAAATGTCAGACCTTTCATTTTTCACATCATGATGAACCTGACCTCAATTGAACTACCATTTTTGGCATCAGATTGGTCGGAAATAGTTTCTGTCTATGTTTAGTCCCTAGTGTTGACAGTTTCATGGCCAACACCCTATTCAGTACCTTTGATGAGCACTCACAGAAATATTATCTAGTCTGGTGTTCCTTATTTTGGCAGCACTGTAACCTACTTAATCTTTCAGCCCTAATTCTTCCCTAAATTGTTTCAAGAAATCAATTTACTTATAGTTAATAGTAGTATAGTGTTCGGATCAGGGGGGCACAGGTTCAAACCCCACTGCAGTCAGCATGTCGTTGTGTCCCTGGGGAAGACACTTCACCCCAAAGCGTCTAACATGTAATGTTATGTAATGTAGTAATATCTTGAAGATGTTTCCAGGAATGGCAGCTGTTGCACTTGAAAGTCTACATATAATCAACATCGAATGACATATTTTGCGTAAGCAGCGTGTTTACTTCCTGTTGCATGTGCGGTGCGTCCCTGTAAACCTTGTTTCCATTACATTTAATTGCATCAGATACACAACAAAGAGGGGAGGAGAAACAAAGAGCATATTGGTTTCAAACACGGGTCATTGTTCCTTTATTCTCAGTGAAATATAAAGCGATGGAAGCAGATGAGCAGAGAGAGAAGCATCCATGAGCCCAAAGGCAATGAAAAGATGGACCCTGCTGTGCACAGACTCACAAATCAGACAAGGGAAAAAAAGAAACATGGAGGAAGGACTGGAAAGCTGAACGGAAACAAATTGTTCAAGGCAGCAAGTTAGAAGGGGAAAAACAACAAGACCTCAACATAAAAACTGAAGTAGAAACACACTGAAAACAGGGATAGAAGACACAAATAATCCTGTGGGTCCTCTGAGGAGAAGATGACCTTTAAGCTAGGAGCTGGGCTGAAAGCAAGAAAATAAAAATTGGTTTACAATCCTGGAAGGTTGTGGGTGAGATGTGTCATCAAACCTCAGCAAGGAGGTTACTGCTGTGACCCAAACACACAAACCTGGTTCCAGAAGTAAACGAAAAAGAGATTGTTTGACATCACCAGAACAGGCGGTTTGCTATATACAGTATGTCCAATAAGACAATTAATCCCATAATGCTCTATGATCAGCTTGAGGGGGCAGTTATTACAAAGCAATGTTGAACAGGCAAACCTTGTTCAAACCATGGCATATAATGAAGAGTTTGATGGGATGGTGCAAACTTAAAAAGCTTGTCTTGGTTAAATACTGCACCTTGAATAAGCATCATGTAATTTGAATGAATAGCTAGAACCAGCTGTGACCGAATATGTATGAATATTTATTCGCCAGCTTTAAAGTAGAAGTCATTTGGGGAAATATGCTAATTTGCTTACATAAATTAGTCTCAAGACCCAACCTAAACTGACTTGATTAACATTGTACGAGGCAATTTGACGGATCAGAAATGTAAATTCACCAATTGCTGACCCCAGTTTACCCTGTAAATGATGTACGGTACATCACTTTCTCAGTATACAGAACACAGGACATTCCACGTGCTCAAAGTTGAGTATGTGGAATGTCACTCAGTGAGACTTAGCTTAATAAAAGCGGTGCTATGGCTCAGGGACATCTGGCCTGCACACTGGAATCTTGGCTTACATTGATCATTTACCGTGTACGAAGCTAACAGATAAAAATAGAAACTCCTAAAGTTAGTCTGTGCATGTAGGAGCAGGTTGAGAAATAGGGCAAAAGAGAAAAAGAGACGGAACCGCTAAAGAAAATAGGAAATGAGGACAGAAATGTGTCTGGGCTGCTTTACTGATCTTTGAGGATGATGGTGGTAATATAACTAGGCATGGAATACTGAAATATAAAGTACTTAACATCCTAATACAAGCAACTTATGGCGGAGGGAAAAGAGAGGAATGATGACAGGTGTGAGAGAGTAAAACACAGAGAGAAATGTAATGCCTACGTTTTTGTAACTGTAGTTACCAAAATAATTTGTCTTTATATTGCTTTGAACAAAAGTATCAAATGTTCTTACACAAATATATGAAGCTATAAAATAACATGGAAATGACGGCTCTATTTCTTATTCGACACAGCCCACAGATATTTTTAAATGATAGCTGACAGCAGATTGAAATGATGGGAAGTTACATAAAAGTACTTAAGACTGGCAGCAGAGTAAAAAACATGTTTTCCAGGGTAGAGTTTCAAAGCAGAACAACTGAGCTATTCGGTAAAAGTCCTTCAGGCCAGTGTTGGTCTCCAAGCAGGAGGATCTAAAAAAAAGTCAAACTGTCTGAAGAACAGCAGTTTGAGGCCAAGTTCTTGTTCGTGTCTGTGCCTGATGGTGAGATCATTTACGGAAGATTCAATAACAATTCCTCTCAACTTGTTACCGGATATAAGTGCTTGGCATTGATTTCAAAATAACTAAAGCATAAGAAGTGTATTTTCAATGTATGTCACTGTATAACGTTTAATTGTGTTTGTGTTGTTATGAATGTGTCTGCGACTACATATGTTTTTCATTGTTCAAGTGTTTCTTTGTGTGCATTTACCTGGTTAAAAGTGTTTTCCAACAGGTCGTTTTCAGCAGCACGGCGGCTCTTGGGAGCATCTGGTGGGCACTTCAAACAAACAATAAACATATTTTAAGACCGGGAACAAATCATTGAACCTCATTTTCAAGAGGAAATGTATTATTAAAACCCACTTATGCACGTCTCACAAAGACATGTAGCCGACTGTTATTATTAAAGAAGACCATCACCCTCCTACACACACCACAACACAGACTATAACACCCCTTGCTGCTAAATACAAACCAACTTTGTGCAATATGTGCTATATGTGCAATATATATATGCCGTTAATAACTGTGTAATTTATACCTGGCCACTAAATCAATCAATCAATCAATATATATGCCGTTAATAACTGTGTAATTTATACCTGGCTGCTAAACCCTTGTTACTGTTACAAGGTACGTATCTTGTATTTTGTAAATTGTGTAACTTGCTGTTAAATACCGTCAAACTATGTGCAATATGTGCTTTATGTGCAATATATACTTTATATACATATGCCATCTTTAATAACACTGTAATTTATACCGGGCTGCTAAATCCTAAGAACTGCTACAGGATTTGATTTGTAGATTTTGTATTTGTTTTTGATCTGTATTTTTGAAAATTATGTAACTTTTTATCTTTTTTTAGCATATTGTTTATTATATTATAACTTAGTACTTTTTTAGCATATTGTTGTGTTGTTTGTTTATTATATTATAACTTAGTACTTTTTTTAACGCATGTAAGATATGCGACACTAAGATGTCTGTGGCTCTGTAACGCTGCAAATGTCCCCTCTGTGGGACTAATAAAGGTATTCTGATTCTGATTCTCAAGAGTACAGTTGCGCACATTAGGGTACTAGCATTGTTGTGTTAATTACATTTCTGCCAGTTACCACGGTTACGGGTGCTGTTTGGCTGTGTTAAACGTTACCGTTTGGGTTCGACACTAACGGTTTCTCAACTCTTTCCGGGGATGATAGAAAATGTGTTTGGGACGCATTAACCCCCCAAACACGCGTCAACGGAGTACACCCTATTGTTATACTGATAATATTCCATTGTGAGACACCACATGTGTTTTAAAATCGTCAGGAAAGCTAGCTTACATTAGCTGTTAGCATCTGGTGAACAGAGTTCCTATGGTGCATTTACGCTCTATTACGTAAACATCTGCAGGCCTCATTATGATGTGTTCAATGTAGTCTTGTAACTTGTAGTTTTTGGCGAGAAACTTCAGTTCATACATTTGTTGGCAGGGGATGTTTTTACAGCATTATAGAATATATATCACAAGATAACAGCTACTGCTTATGGAACCACAATTATAGACAAACGGGCAATATTATTCAACAATTATTTTAAGTTTTTTATCTAAGCACATAACATAAACAGAATTCACAATTATCCCATCTGAACCTACTGTATGTTTAATAGAACCAAATGGCACACCTGTGTACCATCTTATGTATGCCGTGCAATGTAGCAGCAAGCCCATGAAGTCAATGCAATTAAAACCCAGCACTTGTATCTCTTTCCTTTGTGATACAAGACGCTACAAACTTCATGGGGGTGTGAGCATGCGGCTGAGTGCCTTAATATATGCATCCATGCTCTTCCATTTTTCATTTTCAAACTTAAACACAGCTTGGAAAAGATTTCCTTCGTTAAAACATCTAATCAAAACAAATTCAGCATTCAGTTCTTCTTCCGTAAGACTACAGTTTCGAACTTCTTTGGGAACTTCTCACCCTTTTTGTATCCCTCTGAAAAATTCATTTGGTAATAAATAAGACACGAACGGGTGCACACAAACACGCAAGCACAGACACCCTGGAGAATTCTGACAAAAAGTTGGCTGAGCACAAAAATACCTCCAGCTTAAAAATAAATCCCAATAACTGGCTGTTTGCTATTCTTCCCATACCTGAACAATCACATGCTCTGTTTCTGTCTGTCTGTCTAAAATGCTGTATTGTGGTCCAATGAATCACTTTTCTAGTTCTCTGAAGCCTGCAAACAATAACTGCACAAAAATACACATCAAGAGAAAATGAAGATAGGGAAAACAAAGACAAATACAAAGAGAAACAAGTAGAACATTTTATATTGGTGGATCGAGAAGAGAGCAAGTTATACTTATAATTAGGCTTTGGTCACACTTTTGGAGTACAAACCTATTAGCAGTTGATGTGACATAATTGCACACAATGGAATTACTCTAAGCCCCAGCCAATGTGTATTCCTAATACTCTCAGTAAAACAAAGCCTCAGAGAATATATTATTAACAAACAAAAGGCAGCTTTGGTGGAAACCTAATTCAAAAAATGGCGGTAACCATAAATGGGCTCTCCCTGCATATCAAAAAGTTTGATAACTAAAATTAGTTATAGGAAAACAATTGAGCTTAAAGCATTATGAAGACAACATTTAGCTGATTAGAAAGAATAAACCTCCAGAGCAAATTCAAAGTTTATTTTATGATTGTTTATGATTCATTTTAAAAACTCACACTCAGCTTTTTGCAGCAGCTGTTGCACAGAAACCCTCCAGCAACTAGATCATAACTAGATTAGGCTTCACTGAGGGAAGAATTTGCTTCAAATGTATCCAAACAGAGTGGCAGGAGCCTGTTGCCTGAAGCTAAGATTTGTGTAAGCCTTAAACCTATAAAGAAACTCTTTTAAAGCCACAGCAAAAATATTTTCTACTGATGATGTTGCGCCACGCTCATATCCCACCTTAACCATGTGTAAACAATGGGGTTAGACCAATAGTTTGGGCTGGAAAAGGGCCAACATTTTCAGATTGAAATGGATTTAATTTATATTATATATATATAAATCGTTCCTAAATTAAAAAACATCCCCCAAATTAATTCTCAAAAAGGTTCCCTATTAAATTCCAGGTTTAACAGTACTGTTATTACTGTTAGTAGCCTACTGACGATGCAGGAAATAGAGCATATGTTATACTCTCGACTCCACACGAATCCATTGCTTCTTTATCATGAGTTAGGGTTGCCAGTCTCACCCGTGCTCCAGGGATCTCACAGCAGGCCTCCTGAAGGGCGAGGGAGGGGTCACAATACAGCACCACCTGCTGAATGTCCATCTAGGAAAGAGAGGCAGAAAAAATATATATTAAGCAGACATTTAACCCTCCACAATTCCTCTGTTTGTTTGTCTAATGATGTAAATAAAGTTTGGATTAGGTAGTAAACAAGGCTGAGAGCCAATTAATTTCTCGTTTATATAAAGTATTAGGAAGGCCCTTTGTCTAGAAGTCTAAGCGCGTGTGTGTGTGTGTTTGTAGGTTTTAAAACTTCGTCCCTGCACTAACAAAATACCCTGCCTGCTTTATAACTAGGCCGGTTAATTGATCATCAAACTAAGTGCCTGGATTACCGAATCAATTCAGCGTTAATAGCCTTAGCTAACTACAGGTCCATTCTCCCAGGTAGAATGCTCACTTTTTTTTAAATCAGGAGTGAAAGAGATTGCCTCAAAGCAAAAAGCACCTCAGGTCCATAGCCTATGGTCTCAAAATGCACACACACAGACAAATAATTGAACGGCTTTTATGGGAGGTTTGTTTACTAAAAGTATTTCACTCTGTCCTTCCTGCTGGAAACAGAGAGGTTCAGAAAAAGCCTGGTTTGTTAAATTCTTAATGCCATAGGTAAAGTGGATTACCTAATGCAACAAAGCACTGTCACACCATGCTCTATGGCAGAGGTCCCAATAAGGGCATTTTGTTCATTCAAAACACTTCTGAAGCAGATAAGTAACTGTTTGCTCTTCGAACAGAGAGGGACTAAAGGTCACCGCACTTTCAAAAAGCAAGTTTAGATGACATTTACATTGTGGAGCTTAATCTTGTTCAAAAGCTCTTCAATAGCAAAGATAGGGCAAACATGCACGGAATATTTTACCAGAAGCCCGCACAAAATCTCCTTGCATTTCCAGTATTTTCTTTCTCCTCTGAGTCGTACCTGCACAGGCCCAGCATCTGAAGCCCGAAGGCCCAGCAGCGTGTGTCCGTCGGTGGGCAGGACCCCACGGGGCTCCATGGGTTTGGTCTCAATGGAGTGGCAATCCACATGCAGGGAAGCGGCTCCATGTTGCACGCTGAGGGCCACCTTGTGCCAGCTCAAGTCCATCAGGGCCTCCACTCCCTCCCCGGTGAACACGCAGCTCACCTCGTCAGCTGTGGGGTCTACCCCCCTGGAGCGCAGGGACAGGGTGCCATCGGGTCCGTTGAGGTCTACAGAGAACTGGGGGTTTGACACAAGCGCTAATTAAAACACCAAACAATATGACAATGTATAATAGAAATGAACTCTATCTTAAGATGTTGCTCCCATAAAAGAGTGATAATTAAAAGCTGCTACCAGCCAACCAAGTAACACAGTAACAGAGATGAAGTAAAAGGGAAGACATATTAATTACACACGCATGCAGTACAGCCGATCGATCACTCCTAATGAGGAGACCTGGCCTTCATCCATCATACACATTGAGTATTTCAATCTGGCCTCAGACTCCCAGTGATTATGGGGACTCTGAGGGACTCCAGTGCTTCATCATGGAACACGTATGAATAACAATGAAGGTGAATGAATGAGAGCAGAAGATGATGGAGGGAGGAGCGACGGAGGGACGGGGGAGCCAGTCAGATGGGGACTCGGATGAAGAATAAAGAGAGGACAAAAGACGCAGGGTATGAAAGGGAGAGAGAATTGAAAAGGTGTCACGAGAGAGAAGAAATCGAAGGGGAAAGTGGATGACTATGCAAAAGAGAGATGAGAGACAGGAAGAATGAGTAGACAAAGGGATTGATGGATGGTTAGAGATGGAGGAAGAGGGCAAAGGAATATGAGATGGGGGGGGGGGGTGGGGGGTGTGCACCTGTGGGTATCCCTGCTGATCAGAGATCTGGAAGAGGTAGATGGTGTCTCCCAGGGCAGCCCTCTTTAACGCCAGGGTGAAGATGAGGGTGAACTCCTCAGGCAGGCCATGTGGAAACACCTGACTGAGAGACAGAAGACCAGAAGTCAGGGACGTGTCAGTCCTCCAGACAGTGAACATAATCACAGAAAGGATTATGGGTTGCCTCAGATGTGGTCATCGGGGTTATCTTGGCATGAGCTTGAAGATTGTAAATGATCATATCAAGCCTGTGTTACAATCTGACAGTGTTAATACAGTGGAGATATTATTGACTACATTTGAATTCCTACTAAAATTCCACTATTATTGACGATATCTCACATTTGTATTTCGCTTGAATTATTGAACTAAGGCTTTATACCAAATGTAGCAATTTCCCCTTTAAGACGTGTTGGACATGCCAATATTGTGTCTTCTAATACAGTGCTTTTGGGAGATGTCAGGGTGATTAGTGACACACCACCTCTTGCCTGTTTATGACCATCTTTGTGCATTGTACTAGCCAACCTAGCTCCGAGGCTGAGGTTCGGATGCAAGCCTAAAAGAAAAGCCCATATTCTGGTTGTAAGGAGAAATGGACCTACTTTTTAACATTTTGAAACACTTATTTTTGTGGAGATGCAAAAATATTGCAAGCAGACCTTTTAAAGAAAGTGGTAGATGGAAAGAATTAAGGGGGCAGTGTTTACGTGTTTGAACAAGCCTGACACTGATGGAAAAACGTCAATGCACGACTGCATGTTAACAGGAATATTCATTTTCATTTGGCATTTAAACAGTTTAGGAAGAAATCGGACCTACAAAAGAGACCAGCATCTGAAGTACCAACGCTAAATAAAATCCCATGAAGGATGATAATGATGTACAGTATAACAACAATGCCAGACATTTCACTTTAAGAATGTAGTCAAATTGACTGTATTGGATCTGTGTAAACAGGTGCAGTAAAACTATATATATATATACACTTGAGCCAGTGTCCAGGTATACACGTGTATTTGTACATTGTTCAATTAAGACATGAACATACTGTATGCCAGCTGTGAATACTAATTTGACTCTGGGACAATAACAACAATCAATGTAGCTTGACATAAAGGCAATTTAGTTTATGACGAATTCAGAAATAAAACTTCTGATTTCACATATTTTTGACGACCTTGTGAGCACAATGACAACGTTTGTGTCCCTTGTGAGCACGTATTTATTCTGCAGATTTTTTGTTTCCTTATTTCTGTCATTTTTTTGCTTTTATACTCATATTTTGTGACCACAGCCGGCACTACAATACAATGCAGAGCTGTGTGTTACCTCCAGCCAGCAATAATGTTCATATCAGATACAGTCCAGTGAGCCTCATCCCTCAGTTTTGGTCAAGGGCATCTAAACACACAAGTATGCGCGTAGCAGAATATTCACAGCATGGATGTGTGCAGATGTATTGAGAGATGAAGGGTCCACAAACAAGCCCAGTGAGATGCATGCTCACTGAGATGGTGAGCACTTTGAAATATTCTCTTCATTTCTCTCCCTCTTTCACTCTTTCGCACACACAGACACACACTCACACACTCACACACTCACACGGGCACACACAAGCCCTGAATTGTTGATGCTGGCAGCTGGTTTCCCGCTTCTAGAAGTGGGGTGACAGTGATTTATGACTAAGGGATGATCCAAGGGAAAACAGCCAACTACAGGACGTCAAAACAAAGAGAGGATGAGTGGGAGAAAAAATGTGAGGAAGAAAAAAACGTCCAACCTGGAGACCCGCGGAGAGAGAGAGAGAGAGAGAGAGAGAGAGAGAGAGAGAGAGAGAGAGAGAGAGAGAGAGAGAGAAAGAAAGAAAGAAAGAAAGAAAGAAAGAAAGAAAGGCAAAGAGAGGCAGAGAAGAGGAGAAAAACAATGGTGAGGGACGAATAAATGCTGCGTAAAATATTAAAATCTATGAGACTTAATCAACGGATTCTCAGTTGGTCATTTGAAAAAGGAAAGAGAGAGTGTGGGCAAGAAAAGGAGACAGACAGATGGAAAGAGAAAGAAAAAGAAAACCATTTAAAGAGTGGAATTGCATTGCTGTTGATTAGTGACGAAAGCTGCAGGGCACAAAATCACTGTCAAACTGTTGACTTTAAAGTTGGAAGTACCTCACCATGGCCTTTTACATTGAGAGTGCTGAAATAAAAAACACTTACACCCTATAGACACACACACACACAAACACACACACACACACACACACACACACATCTCCACAGACATGCAGTGCGGAGATAAATCACTCAGTATGGGCCAGACAGATTCAGATCTAGCCTCGCCTGACTGAGAGAAAGTTACTTCTGCTACACTTTGTTTTAAGCCGGGTAGAAAAAAGTTGGTGTGAGCCAGAAAGACGCAGGGGATCAGGGATAGAGGAAATCTAATGTTGAAAAAGCAGATCCACTGTTTAAGATGGAAATATCACCGAGAGAGGTGTATAGGAGGCACCTTTGTACCAGGTTCTAACTGAGCTGAAATCAATTGCCTTCAGTGGAGAGGGTTTCTATCCCTGAATGAATTACACACACCTCCCTGAAAGGAATTTTAAACAACTAGGAGAGACATAAAAGAAGCTATACTGGCCAAATGTTGTTACACGCTATTTTCCCCCTATGGCTATCTTGTATTTGTTGTATTCCAAACAATTGTGTACTAGAAGAAAACTGTGGATACAGCAGCACATAATGAGAACTACAGTCGAAACGTATCCTTTAAAGATGGGAAATCTGTACAGCTGATGATATCGTTCAATCGTTTTAACTCAATGTACAGGTCAAATAGGCTATCTATATTCTAACTTCTTATATTCAAAGTGAGAAGATTTAAAGATTTCATTGTTGCATGTCAACAGCAAGTTGTCATGAAGCTCTTAAGTCCCAGGCTCCTCCAGCAATGCAACACACATACTTCATGACTTTTATATGGTTTTTATATGTTCAACAACTTTTTAATTATGCTGCTGCTTATTTATTTACCATTGATGTGTACTTATTGGATTCTATTTTAGGAATGTGTTAGTCTACTCTTTACCCCCTTTATTTGCTGTAACAAAGTAAATGTCACTGCTTTGGGACAAATAAAGGATTTTTTTGGTTGTGATTCTGATGACTATACTTAAAGGTGGGGTAGGTAATTCACTTCAGAATTTTTTTTTGTTATATTCCATGGAATGCTCTTAACATCCCGATAGCAATAAAAACATTTAAAAAATGTCATCTGTGGAAGCCGTGGCGCTGTAAAAAGCACGACCAATCATCTGAGCCGGCCCGGCTAAAGTAACTGGATGGCCTACCTGCCTGTCAGCCTTTCTGTGCAACGACTTATCTCGTGCCCTCATTGGTCATGTGCGCGTTCGTGTGTTTTGGAGGAGGGGCTCTGTAAGGAAGTCTGAATGAAGGGGCAGATTACTTATGGCTGCGTACTTGCTGGTTTCTCCATTCTTATCTATCCTACCTTTAAGATATAAACATAAATAAAATAGTGCAAGCAGCATAATTATGCAAATAAAATGGAAAAATAAGAGAACAAGATATACATATAGCATAGAATAAGATGAAGAATAACTTTAATACTGTAAAGTAGAACATGTGTACGGAAGAGGATTAGGGCCACATGATTCTTTTTTTGGGAGGATTTGAAAAAAAAACGTTTTTTTTTTTGTTCTGAGAAAAAAAGTCAGAATTGTGACTTTAATCTCAGAATTCTGAGTTTAATTCATTTTTTTTTTGTTCTGAGAAAAAAGTCAGAATTCTGACTTTTTCCAAAAAACATAAATTTTTTGGGGAGAAAAAAGTCAGAATTCTCACTTTAATCTCAGAATTTTGACTTTAATTCATTTTTTTTTGTTCTGAGAAAAAAGTCAGAATTCTGAGAAAAAAGTCAGACTTTTTTCTCAGAACAAAAAAAAAAACATATTTTTTTCAAAATCCTCCCAAAAAAATAAATAATGTGTTCCTAATCCTCTTCCGTACATGTGAACATCTGGATGATGTATATTATAAACATATTTGGTTACAAATATCATTGTTTAATGCTTGGCAGGTAAAATGTTTACCATCTTTGTTAAGCATGTTAGCATGCTAGAATTAGCTAAAGAGCTAAACACAAAGCGAAAAAAAAACAGGGAAACGCTAAAAGTCATTAGGGTTCGTCTTCTGGGCACAATCAATGTTGTAATGAAGACTAAGGCTGCATCTCAGGTCGATTATTTTCATTTCCTCGCTCCTCGGTCCTCGGTATTACCGGAAGTTGATTTGTCTGCGCCATCTTGAGTAGCGTCCCATGGCGCTTATTTCTGCCGGAGGACCGAGGATCGAGGAGCGATAATCGAGGAACCACCTGACCGTCCTCCGATGAAATCCTCAGACACTCGCCCCCTCCCCCTTACTGTGTATCGCTCACTGATTGGACGATGCAGGGCATGCACTGATCTGATGCCTCTTGACATGAGAGCAGTTTCCCAGCGGAGTGAAGAAAATAAATGAACCTCATGAGAGTAACTCCTCAGTTTATACTGTGTTCTGTTTCAATTAATGTATCATTTAGTTACAAATATGTGATATATCTGAACAACAAAGTGGTCAAAAATCATTTTAACATTTTAATTTTCATGATCGCTTTTTTCGTTTATACATTTTAAGAATGGCGTTTATCTTTTTTGAGAATGAGTTCTTATTTTATTGTATTTATTTGGGTCTACAACACATGATACAAATGAATATGTCAGTAAATGTGTACTAACAGAGGCGGGGGTGTTTGTGAAAATAACAGGGACAGAGCTGGCTGCTGTCAGACGATCAGCTGTGCGGCGTCATCACAAACAGACGTCGCTTCACGTGACACTCCGGAGGAAAGGGCGTCCCATTGCTCTTAAAACTCATTTCCCTGCTTCTCGTGGTTTCCTTGCGTCCCTCCATGCTTCCCTGGTGGGAGGGACTAGACGCAGGGAAACGACGCAAGTGAGGGACGCAAGGATTCCATTTAATCAACCTGAGATGCAGCCTAAGAATTATCCACCTTCTGCTGATGTCTCCATATTGACTAATTTCGCTAATCTGCCTTCAGCATGTACTTTATAAAAAAAAGATCACAATTACTATATTTTATTTATACCCCATGATTCTTCCATGGTCAAAGAGATTGGGTAAGAGAACCCGTACTCTTACCTTTGCCGTCTCTGTTATATTTGGGTTGCGCTTTCAATACAAATTACAATTACAGAAGTGGTTATTAGGCTACTCCTTCACAAGAACAGCAGTCATAAGCTTAAAGTGTAAATAAATTGTGCCATATTTGCTATGTGATAATTTATCAACTGCATTTGAACTCTGTCATAAATATCTCGGCCTCGAGCCATAATATCACAGAAATGCCGGCCCTCTCTCTTATACTCACTGTAGCTGCATAAAAAGCAACAAGCCCAAAGCAATCAAATCACATTTTGCTAAGATTAAAATTCATATGACCAGCTGTGACTGGTGCCCATTTCACTCTCAGCGCAAAATGCTGAAAGAAAGCGAGAGACGAGTAGCTTCGTCGGCCTGTCACTCATCTGTGTTAGCTTGGATTAGCTGAATGGATTAGCTTCTGATACAAAGCAAAACGCTGCTTTCCAATTACTATACACCCGCCTCGCACTTCAGTCAAACTCAGTGACGATGAATTAAAGAGCTGCTTGAGTAATAGGGAATCAGTGGTGGATGGGAGGCATGTTTTTATACTGTACAGCTTCAGAAATATATACAGTATACTCTGGGGCTGAAAAAAGGGGGGAAATATCATATGAGGCGCTGCATCTGCACACAAAAGAGAGACATTTGAAAAGAAGAGCACACACTCACTCATATTATCACTGAGAGAAGGAAGGCATGGAACAAGCCTGAGGGTTTGTTCTGATGCATTCACTTATTGCTTGGATTTAAACCTTTAACCCTCTTGTTCCCTCGCTGCATCTCTCAATCTCCCGTCTGTTCACCGCCTCCACTCTTCTTTTCTAAAAGTGTGAAACCGTTCCATGAAAAGAGCCATTTTGAGAAGTCAAAGTTTAAAAAAGCAAATAAAGAAAGAAAGGGAATATTAATACTAGCTGATGAGGACTAATAGTCCCCTCTTCTTTTCCTTGAGGAGAAATCTCCCCTGATACGCTTTAGTCATTTTGAGAAACGCATATAAGAGACAGCGAGTTCTACGTATAATGAGAAGCACAATTGAAGGCAGCCGACAGGCATTGCTGATGTGCTAACATTGATTATTCTCCATCTGAGTTAAAGAGAAGTCACCCAGGTATCATTCTTTACAGAGAGGGCTGACAGCAGATCTCTCGATGGAATCCTAATTTCAGTAAACGCTGCACAGTAGCCTACTCCCAAGCCAGAGAATGGTGTTCCTGTCCTCTCTCTGTATGGTTAGAGGCAAAACAAAAAACGTCTTGTGTTCTCCTCTATGGCTCTAAAGATGCTGATTTCCTGAGAAGTGACAGTTGTTTGTGTTCCCCACGTCTTTTCCTAAGGACAAGTTGTCTCAAAGCCTGTGACAAACAATATATGTGACACTTTTAGAACACAATGTCTCTACCGAAAAAAAGAGTGTTTTGTTGACAGATTTATATCGGCTCTTCAAGCAAGTGGAGCTCACTGTGCTGGACAGAGTGATAAAATACTCTGGGCTGACCCGATCGGCAAAAACGGCTTTATTTGCGGGTAGAAAGAAGCTCCTCCGTCTAAAAACTGTCAATAATCTGCGAGAGCTGAAAAAGGAAAAACTGAAATACAGACAGCAAATAACCCTAATAACCACTTGTCACGCAATTCCAAACACAATTTACACCCAACTGCTGTGTAATAACAACTTGAAAACCCAGGAAAGCATAATTGCACCATGTCAAGCTGCAAAATCATGTTGTGCAAGGAAGTCGTGCTCTGCCGAATTTTACGGCCGCAGCAGGTCTCTTCGCCCAGAAACAAGTTTAGAACAAATCCTACCGCTATTAAAATCATAGGCTTGTAACTTTTTATTTCTTTACTAACATCATGGTTTCTAATTGGGGCATCCTATAGTTTGCGCTCAAGCACGTAAGAAGACATTTTCATGTGAACAGTAGTTACAGTAAGTGGAAAACCAAAAGACTGTTAGAGTGGAGCTTTACAAGCCAGTGTCAGTGGTGAAGGAAATGAAGTGGTGTTTCTGGAAAAGCTATCAGAGAATGACCTCTGCTGCTTGGTTTGCCAATAATCTGCTTTTTACACATCAGCCATTGGACAGCGCTGACATGTTGAGTGAGAGTTCAGAGTCTGCTTAGCCGAACACTCTCTGCCTTTTCTCTTTGTTCAGACTTGAAAAGAAAGAGCCTGTTGACGCTGCCCTGTAGAAAGCTGAAAATCCAGCAGATATTCACTTTATTTCACTCCCTGTAATATATTCTCCACCACCTTAAGCGGTACACAACATATTGGTGTGAGATGTCTTTGTCTGTAGGTTGTACTGCAGACTCACTCAGTAGGTTGGATGAGTGCAGTCTTTCCCAGGCGCAGGATGGTGGCTCCTCGAGGGTTGCGGATCCTTTTGACATCTTTATTCTTGAGCAGGGAGAAGCGCCTCACCAGATTGAAACCTGACAACAAATTACATTTATCAGCACCAACGTAAATACAACTCAGAGAAAGATATGTGTCTGTTTGGACTCGTCTTTCCACCTGTGATATTCTGCCTGGTCGTCTGAGGAAACTTCCACTCTTCCACTTGTACGGAGGGGCATTGTTCATCTGTGGAGACAAATAGACAACACAGAAATAAAACATAAACTGTCAAGAGTAAATTGTAGTGGGAATTGTAAGATAATGTACCGTAATTTTCGGACGATAAGCCGCGCCTTTTTTCCCATTTTTCGACGCTGCGGTTTATATAACGGTGTGGCTAATCTATGGATTTTTACAGCTAACGGCCACTAGGGGACCTCCTAAATCTATGGATTTTACAGGTTACAGTCCACCACCTTTAACTCTATGGGCTCTATGGCTGGTCCGCGCCCCCCACCTTTAAGCGGCGGGCTCCAGCAGGAAAAGCTGGAGGCCGGAAAAGAGTGAGACAGGTAGCGCGCAAAAGTAAAAGTGGAACCGAGAGTGGTACGAGAGACAGAACGAGAGCAAGACAGACAGACATTACGAGAGCGAGACGGTTTGTCCCCGTACCACTGGTTGAAAACCACTGCTGTAGATCACTGCCGGTACGTGCGCTGGGAGCGCACCGTTTAAGTTTGAAAGTTGAAAAGTTTGTGTGTCTGAAACGCTATGTGATACAGTACAGTTTACACAGCACAGTACATGTTCTGTAGCTACTATTGCACTAAATGGTAACACTTGAATACGTTATGCAAATATGCAACTTGTTTGTTGAAATGTTAATAAATGGGAGCTTCCTCAAACAGCCCTCTCTTTCCCGACAATCCCCTCTGTGCACGAACCCTTACATAAGGTAATTAAACATTAAAACACCTGCGGCTTATAGTCCAGTGCGGCTTATATATGTACACATCATTCAATTTAGCTGCTGCGGCTTATATTTAGGTGCGCCTTATAGTCCGAAAATTACGGTACTTCAAATCGTGCTCAATTTAACAAAATGTCTTACTAAGTATGTTTGTTTTTTTTTATTAACATGGGCTTTCCTCTGAATGTATAGATAATATACTGTATGTTGACTATACTAATTATGCACTATCCACCTTGCTGTAAGAATGTACATTTCCCCACAAATAACAGACTCCTGATTCACTGTTTAAAGGTGACCTATCATGCAAAATGCACTTTTGTACGTCTTTTATACATGAATATGTGTCCCCGGTGTTCCAGGGAACTCACCAAGTGTCAGAAAACACAACCCTCTCTATTTTTCTCCATACCCAAATCTCTTAAAAAGGGGCTGCAACGGATCTGATACAGACTGATCCAGATTTGAACACTTCTATGACGTCACAGAAGTGGCGCTACGGCTATTGGGCCAACTCCACCAATCAGGAGGAGACAGCCAAGGACATTGCCGTTGAAAAGCGCTGGAGACGCTGTAGTACATATGCCAGGCCTGCAGATGGTGCTGTTCTCACAGAATCAGCCCATGCAAAGACAGTGTTAAATTGAGCGAAATGAGGAATGGCTAAAATGCATGATCTGTTTGGTATTTTGAAAAATAAAAAGTATAAATATGCCTTAAATAGGTATGGTCCTACACTATATTATTCAAATATAACATGATAGGTCCACTTTAAGCATTCACAAAATGTTAAAGAGCACATCAGTCTTTCGGGGAGTTCATTTAAATACAACCTTTTATTCTTACTGCCGTTTGACATTGAGTTTGTGCGAGAGAACGGACAACTTTTTAGATACATTTGAGAGCAAAATAAATATTGATCCAGAAGAAAGTAGTAGAGGGGAGTTGGTGGGGGTGTAAAACGCAGAGAGCGAAATGAAATGAGGGCAAAGCAGAGAGGAACACAGTCCGGCTGACAGGTTGTCTTGCACCGAGCTTGTCTGTCGCGGTAGCATCCGTTTGATGGATGTGTTCTCACCCTGTCAGGGGAGGTTACTGAGAAAACTGTTGCCTGTCAGAGCGGCCTGCCTCAGCACAGAGATATGTGTAGAAAAAACAGGGCTGTTCAGGTGGACATGGACCCTGTGAATCACTCTGACCACAGTTAATTGATCTCTTTGGGGCCAAAGCCGCGAGCAAGACATTCTACAGGGCACTGTTTTTTTAAATGATTCTAACTGCAGAGAATGTGAACGCAGGTGGTGGTTTGCATTAGCCAAGAAATAAAACTGTGTTGCTGTCAGTAATATTTTAAATCACTAATGTGTGCTTTCGGTTAAAGTTGAAGGTTAGGTATTTCCATTTAACCTCGTTCAATGCTGCCCCATCACACTATATGAACATAAAAAGAGTGACTCTCTTTCCTCTGTATCTAAGGCGCACTTGAGTGTGAAGGTTGGTGTCCTTTCTTTAAATCACCTCTCCGAAACCATAAAAGTTAGAGTGGAAGAACTGGGTCATGGAGGTCACTATGGATTTGTGCTTTGGGTGGTCATTAATTGTTTGAATGAAAAATAAAAGCAACTATTGCTGCTATCTGCCTTCCCGGGATGACTGCACCGCTTCACAGGATATGACCGTCTGTCTTCTAACATTTCCGATTCAATCTCCTTGCATTGTCACCTGCTACCCTATTTTTAGAGATGTCCCGATCCGATCACGTGATCGAGGATCGGAGCCGAATCGGGAGAAAAAAATCGGGGATCGTGATTTATTTTTTATTTTTTTTAAATACTTTTTTTATTTTGTATTCAATGTTACAAAACAAAAATGACCATGTTCAAGTCTTAAAGTCATCCTGAGGCCTTAGTTTTGGTTTCAAATTACACAACATCATGTATGTGTTGCTTCTTTGGGACTTGTTTTCATAGACCTGGTTGCTTATTTCTCTCAAATCTGGCAACAGAGTGGGCAGGGCGCAGTGTCTAATTGTAGCAGTAAGCTAACGAGTACTGATAAGCTTTATTTTGTTTTGATCCAATGCTGCACAACTGAACTGATCCAATGCTGCTGTGAAAAAAAGAAGCTATATCCATGTTGGATAGAATATCCAATTTAAATAAAAAAATAACCTTAAGGGACAACTTGAATGCTTTTTTTCTTTTTTTTTTCTTAATGTATTGCATTGGAAAAATCGGTTTCGGCAAATTGTCAAAATCAAATGATCGGAATCGGATCGGGAGCAAAAAAAGGTGATCGGGACATTCCTACCTATTTTGGTTTTTGTAGTGAAACTAGCAGGTGAGGATGAGTCAATTTGACTGCCCTATTAGCCATTAAGTATAATGGTGCACATCAAACAGAAGTAATGTTTTCGTCTCTCGTAGCTAAATGGATTGAGTTGTTAAGAATATATTTTTGATGAGTGCATTGCATGCAGAGTTGCCTCGCAGCATGCAACGTCTGTGTTTCCAACCCCAATTTGACTTCATCCAGACTGAGAGTCACATAAAAAATGAGGCGAACGAGCCTAATATAATAGCTTAAATAATAAGACCCAACTGACTTTAATTAAGAGTTTGGAATTTAATTTCACGGAGGCTCGGCTCAAGAAAGAATTAAATCACATTCAGCGCTTCATCACCTTTTATCAAGTTCACCAATTGACACCCTGCAGCTTCTGCTCATCTAGGCCTTAAAAACACAAAGAGTGTTTCAAAGCGCATTAGAGCCTGCCTGCCTCACAGTGGGCTATCATCTTATTGCGGTCTGCATGTACACTCAAGGTGTGCAGAAGAGATGTCAAGCAGTGCTGTTGTTGTTCTCGTGGATAAAACTAGAGATGAGAAGTCAAAGAAATTGAATGTGACTCCTGAACAGATACAGGGGAGAGTACAGGAAGTATCAAGCTGGCTTCTGAGCCCTCTGATACACACACACACACACACACACACACACACACACACACACACACACACACACACACACACACACACACACACACACACACACACACACACACACACACACACACACACACACACACACACACACACACACACACACACACACACACACACACACACACACACACACACACACACACACACACACACACTTTATTTATACCTTGACTAGTCCATCTTAAAACATCTGCTGACTCAGCACAAAGTGTATTCACTGCAGCCTCACAAAGACTCTGCTGCCTTTGAAAAAAAGGGAAACATACACATTAACACCGAGAGCTTTTCTTCAGATCTCCCGGTGTATTTTCTTGAAGTCAAGAAGTCAAGTTTCTTGGTAAGATCTACCTTTCCTCTCTTCTTACCCTTTTATTTTCGCTGCTTCTTTTCTGTTTTGTTTTTCATCACTGCCCCATTTCCATCACGCACAATCAAGATGAAGGCTTTGTCAGGAGTAATCCTTGCTGAAGGCAAGCGGGCAGCACAATGAAAAAGTCAAGCCACAGAAGAGAGGAAAGGTGCCTACAATGCTATAGCTTATCAGAACTCTGTTTACTGTTAGCAACTGTCTTCTCCAGTCAGAATGAAGGCGCTGAAAAGAGATTTTAGATTAAATTAAAACAAAAGTCGTGAGCTAATTAACCAAAACAATGAGCTGAAAGACACTCAAGGTTTCCATAGAGCTGAGAGGAGCAGGGAGATCATTCTCTCTGGGTTTGTCCCTCAGAGTGATCCTGTTTACATTATACATTGACACATGATCCATTGTTAATAGAAACGTACTGCTAATTAAGCAGCAACGGTTAATTATGAATCCATTTAGATGTTTATCCTTCTCTCACTCCTATAAATAAACAACAACATTTATCCGTGGCTGTGTTCACTCTTACTGGCGCTGTTGGGATCTAGAGGTTATTTCTACATAACTCTCAGGATGGATGATATTTTGGTGGACTGGTGTGTTTTCAGGCAATTGGCAGTTTGGCAGAGGGCAGACTGCGCAACTTGAACCCCATTTCCTCTCAAGCTGTGATCAAAGGAAAGCATTTGCTTGTTGACAAGCTCATTAGCAGTAGAAGAGCTGCATGTAGCCTTAAAGAGATTGGATGGTCTTGGCCTGGGTTCACTTCCTCTTTGAGGGGTTGTGTTTAACTCTTGCCAAAGCAGGTAATGATGCTACATTGGCAGCACACTGATGTGAGGGTTCCCCCAAGTTTCCACCTTGCCAAACATCAAAATAATCAGGGCATTTTGGGTGTTAAGGGAAGTTAAAAACTACATTTTTGATGTTTGCAGACCTGCACTCAACTTGGAGGGTGTACAAGGGAAAGATTATTGCCAACCCATCAATACAACTTGATCTTAAGCAAAAAGGGTCACGTAATGTGACGGAAAACACTGTATAGTATCATCTCAACCACTCCAACACATTAGCTAATATATGTAATATGTAACCTTTTTTTTTATGTAGTCTAGAGCTGTGCTTGTAATGAAATGTGCTCAATAAGTAAAGCTGCAAGTCTTGCCCTATTTTTCTTGATATTGTAAAACAATGGAAGAATAAGGAATCAATGGCCTTATCTACCAGTTCCTTGTTTTGGGCACAGTCGGCCGAAAGCAACAGCCCCTGAATTTTAATACTGTTTCCGTATAGCAGCAAACAATTGGCAGAGCGCTTTCATTAGGGAGAAGAGGTCACGCACAAGTGTGCTAACAGTGTCAGAGTGTTTGCTTTGCAATAAGAGAGGGTATGGTGGTTATTGAATAGGCTTTTCAATGTGGCATTCCAAGATAATTGGACTGGGCTGCTGCTCAGCAGAAAGTCAGACTCTGAGGCAGAGTTTGCCATGTCCCAGAGCTATGAAACACATGCAATGTATGTAAAGGAGAGGGGCATGCTGGGTGATGTCAATGAATCAATATGATGATTTAATGTGGCTTATGAGAGCTTTAAGTGAGGGGTAAATCTAAATAAGAGTATGACGTGAAAAAGATGGAGGAGTTGAGAGAGAGGGAGTTTTTGTACTTGCCCTCTTAGTCAAATGAGACGAACAAGAGAGAACATTCCAGTTTTTCTTTCCAAGAGATAAAACTGTCGTACAGTTGACTTGAAAGACTTGAAAAGCTGTACTTAAGAGGGATGACTTCACTCTTTTTCCCTTTTGTAGGCCTCTGGCTCACATTCAGATCACTAGCCCAAGCTCACACAGACACAAACTGGACTTATGCCACACACTTGTATTAGTTTTCCAAAACAATAAAGTTAGACAGTACATGCAGAGTTCTGTACACTTATAAAAGAAGATTGTGTCGTTTCACCGTATGTCTGGTGATCTGTGTGAAACATCAGAGAAAACATTCACTTTTTTGCTTACATGCATTTTTTGTTATTTAGGTATATGTCTTGAAACGCTACTGAGCACTCCTTTACTGACTTATAGAGTTTGGTGGAAGTTCCACACTTAATCACCTTCTGGTAAGAAAATAACAAATATACAAGCTTAAACCAAAGTATAAAGTTGTAACGTTATAGTATGCTCATAATGCTTTATGTAAAGAAGTTATGATAACACTTTTACTAAAAAAAAAATTACATTACAGGGCATGTTCATTCATGAAAGCAGCCACCCTGAAGCAAGGAAGGCTTTACATTATATCGTTTTTGTCAACTTGCCCGATAAGCACACCACAAAAGACTGCAATATTGCCCTCAAGAGTTTTTGTTTGCATTAGTTAAAAGAGAGAAAATTTTTTATTGGTTCCTTTATTGTTTATTAAAAAAAACATTATCGGAAACAATTTCCTTTAGTTTTTATTTTATTTAACAAGCTATTGTAGCAGTATAATGAGAGCAGCAGTAAGGCCGAGCTTACCACACTTTGATACCAGTTTATTTAATGAAAGTAATTAAGATTGTTGCCTTACTTACAAGTTTGTGCAAGTCCAAGTTTTGCTCTAGGTAAGGGCTAGGGGTCGTCCTCGTGGAAAACCTCAAATGTAATTCATCAAGCCTTTGTTGGATGTCCCTCCCTAAAATTCTATTCAAACTGAAATGACATAATAACTGCATTTACTACATTTTGCTAAAGCCTCTTCCTAACGAGGACAGTGGATTGGTTCCCTGTACAGTGTTGTCGCTCTGTGAAGTAATTGCATTGCCATCACTAGAGAGAGGGGGGGGGAGGGGGGGGGGGTTTGTATTACAGAGACCTGTCACTTTATCCATGACATAGGCTACATGCATATGGCATTAGTATGTAATGTTGTGCATTAGGCTAAATGTTTAACTACTGTAGACTGTTAAAGTGAAAGGAGAACCTTCCATGGAATTCAACCTCACTTTTTATTCCACTCGTACATAAATTATAAAAACATACAGTGTGTACTATGAGTATGATGCTAATCAGTTCTTAGTGTAAAAGCAAATACAACATATTCAATTTAATTATTTATACCTAACTTAAACAACAAGCCTTACCACTAAGGCTTTGTGATGGATGTGTTTTTCTGCTGCTCGCTGCTTGTCTTTCTAACTTCTGATTTTGAGCAAATGAGCTTATTACTCCCACAAATCATTGGCACCAGAAAACATACAACTTAGCTCAGACACACAGAAGGAAGCTGAGTGAAAACAAATCAATACACAAATCCATTACTTCAGACTGTGCAGGGTCTGTGGTGCACAAAAAAACTCATATCAGCAACACTTTACCAAAGGCAGGGAATCAATTTAATTTAACTGTGGGGACTAGTCTCTCTCGCCGATACACTGCAGAGCTGCAGTGCAATCATCCAGCTCAACGCTCAACACTAGTTTTACTTAAACCTGTTTTCAAGCTGTAATGTCAGCAAATTACCAGTAAGTAGAGATTCAGATGTGTGTGTGTGTGCGTGTGTGTGTGTGTGTGTGTGTGTGTGTGTGTGTGTGTGTGTGTGTGTGTGTGTGTGTGTGTGTGTTGCAGTGACAAAGTGTTAAAGCTACACTTGATAGAGCACTTTTTTCCAAACGCTGGGGAGAGGACTCAGGGGCGCTGCAAGCTGACTCAGTCTCATCTGAAAAGCTCTGACTAGGGTCTCCCTAGAGGGACCCCCTCCTACACAAAGCTCACTTCAGAGTTCCATGAGCTATGGGGGATTGCACGACCTCCCAAGTGATATCACAGAACTGTGCCCCTGAGAACACACTCACAGTGTGATGAGGGAGTATGACAGTTATAAAGAAATACAAATAAAACACAAAACAGTAAAACTTGTTTCTGTTCACCTCCCTGCCTCATGATGTCCAAGATGTCTGTTTTTGTCTGTCAGACAATCACACGTGAAAAAACACAAATAATCATGCTGGCAATGAAATGCATGCACAAACAGACATTCAAATCCTAAAAACTCACATACACAGAAACTCAGAATGATTGATGTCTCATGAAAAGGAACACAGCCACACATGGTAAACACACACGCTTTCTTGTCACAGCCTCACCACACTGCCACCAACTGCTACCAGCTGGATATGCACATAAGCTGAAATCAGTGGTCATTTTCATTGTAGCATTGAGCCCCAAAACACACATAAGACAGACACTGTAATCAAACTCAGATGGGTGACATTTGGTCAAACATACTTCTCCAGATTGAAGATGTGTTATAGTTAGATAAAATGGTTTTGTGACTTTTTTTTGCATTCAAATGAAGATACAATAATTGTTCTGTGAAGCAGTTGTTTAAAAGCAATTGTTTTTGGTTTTTTATTCAACTTTCTTTTTACTCAGCTTTGGTAGGCAGTTTGATAGCGTTTCACAGTGGCTATAAATGTAATGAATTTATTTAGTTAGTACATCAAGAGTGGAATAATGGTCCATCTTAGTCTTACCGTGAATCTTATTTTAATATATTTTGTATGTCAACATTTTAGGAAATAAGTTATTTTGTTGTCTTGCCACATTAATACTGCCTTCATATGTGTATGGTAATTAAGTAACAGCTGGCAGCTATTTAACATAGGTTAAAGCAGGGGTGTCAAACTCAAGGCCCGGGGGCCAAATCCGGCCCGTGACTTCATTTTCTGTGGCCCCTGCAAAGAGCTTGCAAAGAATTATACGTTTATTATACGGTTACATGATGATTTACAGAAGCACGTTGCCCATAAACTACATGTCCCATAATGCATCTGAAATTGGACTTTTTTTCTCAGAATTTGACTTTTTTTAAATGTTTCTTTTTTAATTTCACCTCCTTTTTTTAAATGTCACTTCTTTTTTTTATTTTGACTTTTTTTTCCAGAATTTGGCTTTTCTTTTTAAATTATTTTGTGACATTCTCATTGAAGAGATTTGCAATTATTTGCCCTAAACTTCTACATTCAGTCGAAGTTAATTCTGAAGTTATTACCCTATCTGATAATAATCCAATGCAGAGGCAATAATGTAATATAATATATAATTTTATATAGTCTTAAAGTTACAACCGGCCCTTTGAGTGCAACCATAATGCTGATGTGGCCCGCGATGAAATTGAGTTTGACACCCCTGGGTTAAAGCCTTGTGTAGAGCTTAACAGCTAGCTTAGCCTATTTTTGAAGTTTACAAAAGACATCAGCACCTGTTACATGTCGTTTGTAAATCAGTACACAAAAGTGTAAAAATGCCAGGTTGTGGTTTTATGTGGGGTGTCCTGTCATTTATTTAATGGCAAAGAGACTTCCACTAGATTGACAGTCATCCAAAGGACCCTCTACAATCAGTGCCTATATACTAACTTAGCTAGTTTGAAAGGAGCTAGTAGGCAGATTTTGTTACAGAGCTAAGCTAGCTGTTTTCATGCTAGGCTAAGCTAAATGGCTGCTGTGCTGTGGCCTGATATTTAAAGGACAGAATTGAGATGGGTGTCCATCTTCTAGATATATCTCAGAAAGAAAGAAAAAAGCATACGTCAAACTATTTATTATGCCATAGAGAAAGACATTTTCTTTGTTCTGAATGTCACTTTGTTTAACTAGTGCAGTTGACATTTTTTAAAACTCCAGTGGGGAAAGTGAAACTCACCTTGCTCTGATATCAGTGTGTCACATGATCCAAAGCTGAGTGCCAACAGCGCCAGAGAGGAGCAGAGAAGCCACATGGTTTCACTCCACCGAAAACACCTCACGTCACCTCAACCAGCTGATGGATAAACAAATAGAAAAAGAGAAAGTCAAAAAAGTTGAATCCTTTCTAAATTTGGTCAGAACGCCACCCAGTCTGCTCACTCAGCCGACAGCTGCACATTATGCTTGAGTCCTAAATAGATATTCATGTTTATTTATGATGTCGCAGTTGATGTGTTGATTATGTGGTATGATGCAGGCTTTGTTAGTGGCATATGAATTAACCAGAATGTCCCTCATTAAGGAGTGTAACTCTATAAAGTCTGATCATAGTCATTACCCTGTCCATCTGGTTGGCCTTTGACTGGGCAGCTGCTACACACAAGCCCTTACACACACATGTGAATATGTCTGAGATAGTGCACTTATGGGACACAGACACATTCTAAAAGTCAAAAACAATGTATACCTGCTGCTGCAAAAAAGTACCAAAAAAAACAAAGGCAGATCAAAATGCACACATGAAAGTAAAAATGATTTACATGCAGTCTGGTTGGTTCTGAGTCAAACACACAGTGGGGCCAAAACACACAAACACATCTGGAGACTATTCCTCTGGAGCCATGGTTGTGTTGCACCATGGCACCAGATGCTTCCACGTGGCTGAACAACAAACATACTCACACACACAAACCCAGGCACAGATTAAAATATGTGCCACGTATAAATAATCATTATATTCAGCCGCCCCAATCCTTCTCCTTTATTATAACCCCTTATACATAACACACAAGAATGCAAGCCCATAAACACACCAGCACCACCGATTCCGACTCACATAAACACATCCCACATGACCTGGACTTGCCCCCAGCATATTGTGAGGACCCCATAACTCTGCAGTGTTTACAGGTACAGCAGGGCCCTCAAGGAAGGCAGGCAAGCAGACTGTGTCTCTGTACACACACCTGTCCCGTCTGCCAGGAGAAATGACCCCCACGCTCCCCTAGGGGTGCACAATGTGGTGCTCCTGCCTTGCAGAGGACACTGTGTGAATACCATCTAGCTTGACCTGACTGCAGGCAGATTGCTGCTAACAGACAATATGGTGGAGGACAGTGTGTTAAATTATGTTCTGAAGTACTAAGGAGAACTCAATGTGCGCCACATGGCCAATTCTGCATTTGTTTTGGGGGGCTGCTGACCCAAGGTGAGGATGCTTTCTTTGTTTATACTATTTTAAAAAAGGACAACATACCATTTAATGAAGAAGTAAGGTCTTTGAAAAAGCTATGGCACCATTTATCTGAGTGCAAAGCTTTTGACCACATGGACATTTTTATGTGAAAGTAGCTGCAAACTAAACAGCAAGAAACATAGATGTAAAATAAAGTTTCGACTGGCGTAAGGTTAATCAAAGCGGCCGGCTTTGAGCAGTCTAAAGCTCCAGACATTATTATAGGCTTCATGCCACATGATTACAATAATACAAAAAGTTCACACAGTACATAATACATAATGCATCACAGTCCAGAGAATACAAGCTGAGGGAAAAGTTACAGCTCATTGCTGTTATTATCTGGCTATAATCCAACCCAATTTAATAGGCTTCCTAATATGTGTTGCTATGGATGTCTCTCTTTCTCCTTAACTCTCTGAATTCCATCTGCAGCTTCACGGGCCACCCAGCTGGCAATAGCAGATAAAGGCAGTATCGGGTTAGGCCACAGGGCTTGGCCATTGGGCTGGCCATGGGCCCGGTAAGCAGGCATGTGAGTGATCGGGTCACTGAGTACGAAGTCAATACAGGAAGGAAAACAATGACCAATTTGAAAGTCTTCCAGCACTAAAAGCCTGAAGACAACACTGGCGGACAGAAGTGATGACCAACATAGAAAATCACAACACAGGCCTCATCATTAAGCGTTTTTTCCCCCCCAACAATACAGACCTGTTCAGTGGTTCTAGGGGTCATTTTGGTTCTCGGCCCAAAGCTATTGCCTAGTTTTCATTTCCAGTACAGCCACCAGTTCCAGTAGTTTATTATGGCTTGAATACACTGACAAAAGAGGTACCGAGTCTGCTACATGTATATAACAATCTAGGTAATTTGTGCTCAATGCTTAGCAATTTTTATTGTCACACATTTCATCATCATTGCCACTGCTTACAGATGGAACAACAGCCCCAACACAAGCCTGTTTAGAGAAACACACTCTGACAGAGTTAAATGAAACATGTCCTGACTATGGCCTGACAAGAGAATTGCTTATTAGCCATCCAGACACGGATGATTAAATAACAGAGAACCAGCAGCCCACTGTTTAGACTACTTTCCATCTGTTTAAATGCGAGAACCCAGCAAAAATGTGTCAGTCATGTTATATTTTAGGGTTCACTGGCTTTCCAGCTCTCCTTTTAAGCATTCTGTTGCAAGAAGATGGATGGACAACTTACTCACAAAGTTTTTTTTACAATTTACCCTGCTCTATCTTACACATGAAAACACAGTCAAGAGTGGTTAAGGTGCAGGGCAGTGAAAACAAGCCCCTGATCTGACTTTGGGGTCTCGGCCCTGATTGAATCGTCCAGGGAAAGCTCAGCAGAGGATGTATAGGAAAGTGTACTTAACGTTGAATGGAATGCAGCCATAAAACAGAACGTAACTCTGATTTAATTGTTGGTCTGTCTAAAGCCCTGTGGCCATAAGAAGAATAGAAGTCTACAGTCATTCTGCGGGTATACAATGTAGTACTTAAGGCAGATAAATGGTTTCAACCTGGCTGCGAGTGTAAGAAAAATTAAGTCATCTACTGCAGTCAGTGAAAGGTCAGAGCGGTCCCTCTTGGGATATCTGCATGCACCCACAATGTGTGACAGATCTGTTCGCACTACACTCAGCTGACTTGATCTACAAAAGTAAACTGGATGCTTGGTTCCTGAATTGTATGTCTGTACTGTGTTGTTCATCGTAGGCCTTATTATTGTTTAGTGATTCTACACACCGTATTCTTTGACATTTGCATGTTGTTGTACAAAATACAACCAAAATGGTATCTCTTCGACCTGTCAGAAGGTCGCCATCATGCTCTAATCATGCGGCATGTAAAAGCACTTGCACGTAGGTACCCGTGTAGGTGTGCAAGTTCATGTTCATCGTGGACTATGATCAAGTGGAGATGGGGTTGCTGCAGCCCCCTCAGCACCCGCCCCTTCCCGCGTCCATTCACGATGTCTCGCTCTCTCGCCAACGCCATTGTAAAACATAATCACTGATGTTCCACTGTAATGGTGGTGGACTCATCAGAACAGAGTGGGTGAGCTGACCAATCAGAGCAAAGTGGGCTCATTGGGAGGGGGGGGGGCAGGAGCTCGAACAAGCCGTTTAGGACAGAGAGTGAATACACATACTATACAGAGATGCTGTATGAGAAACCAATGTGAGTTTGGAAAATTGCACAGTTTAAATCTGTTCTAGTAGACCTCAGAAATGGAAATATGATCAGTAGAAATGGCCATGACATGGGACCTTTAAGAGAAAGATGATGCTGAAAGGAATGGGATTTATTTTTCAGGCATCACCCTGATTACAAAATGTAATTTTGTCCAGATTTCATGACAATCAATCAGATAGTTATTCAGTCATTCGACTCAAAACCATAAATGTTAACCTCATGGTGGCACTACAGAAAAAAAAAACTTGGTAGACTGATCCAGCAAGCAGCTGCTGAGATATTTCAAAGCATTAATCAGAACTTGCTGCTTATGAGGTTACATAAAAAAAAGGGGGATGACCAACTTCATAAGGATTCATCCTCCATGAGTGTCTTTACAGAATTGCTCAAATAGCTGAAGAAATATCTGGTCTGGATCAATGGTGGACCGAAAAGCCACTATGAAAGTAGCATGGCAAGACAAATGTTGTTCAGCAGTCAATACGCTGCCAATTTTCAGGTAGTCTGGAGTTCTTTTTGACTATTTGGAAGAATAATAGCATTTCTGTTGGATTTATTTGACAGTCAGAAGCTACTCTTTTCTGTAATTCTAAATGTCATCAGGGACAAAAAGACATTTACACTATTAGCTCCTGGAACTTCTAATGTGTTGATGCCAAACCTCAGAGTGCATTGCAGGCCTGTTACAACGGGGAACTTGGAGTGAATAATAGAAACTTAAAAAAGGCCTTGAGGCTTTGATAACTGATCCAGATATTCATTGACCGTTCGGGAGTGATAATACCTCAAAAACTGGTGAGGGCAATATCCAAAGCTGCATCACACTCAAGGGCGACTGAGGCAAGTTTTGACTAGTCCTCATTACTGAGCTGTTCAAGGCCTTAACTTGAATATTTGTAAATGAGAAACAGACCAGCTAAGTTGCACATTGTTAAAAAAAATGAAATGAATGTTGAATACATGCAAACCTTTCTTTTCTCAGGGTTGCTTCAAAGTTCCACTGCCACGGAAACTTTTGATCCACGAACATTAGCAATGATGTAAAAATAACGCCTCCTCTAATGGCATGACGCCCTCAAGCCTGTGCTATGATTAAGTCAGACTTCAGCAGGCAGATGACCATTCCTGCTTAATGTTTACATCACTGCTGACCTCAATAAGCAAAGAGTCAAGTTGATGATAGAATTAGCTGCAGGCACATAGGGCAAGCTAAAATTGGAAGCAGTAAATGAAAAAGATGCATGACCCACAGCTAAACACTGTGTGGCCTGCAGCAGGTTAAGTGAGCAACACTTAATGTGTAGTAAAGTTCAAGGACACCAATTTGTAATGTTTACACTTTAGAGGGTAATATTCCCCAGGGATTGAAGGAGTAAACAAGTAACTGCAGGGGGGAGTGTCCCTGAAGATACTAAGGGTTCCATGCTTTTTAGATTATGTTTCTGTGTAAATGACCCTTCAAAAACACGAGTTGTTTACCAAAGGTAAAGAGGTAGAATTGAAGCAATTTACACCTCTCAACAGAGAAATAAATCGTATTTTCTCTAAAGATGCAGCTCTCTGGTACGAAGAATCAGAAAACCTTCAAGATGTGTGCAAAGACAGGAGGCAGGAGCCAACAAACATGGGATGGCTGAGTAATGAGGAAAACAGATGTGCTTGTGGCATTCAAACTTCCTCCTCAGCACTTTCCTTTTTCCCCCCCAGTTGGAGGCAAAAAGTAAGAATGTGGACACTGATCTCAAACTACAGCAGAGTAAGGCTCGGCCTTTACTTAGTCTGAGTGATATGCATGTTGCAGATCCAAACAGTGCTAGTCAGAGGCTTTTCCGAGCCGCAGGGGTTGGATGCAAGCCACAGATTTACAGTAACCCTTAGTTAGTGTGTTGAATGGAGGCCTGGCTGAGATGTGATAGGAAAATCAGCATCACCTTTGCCACCAGCTTTAGTTGCGGTTCAAAAGTTATTTTTGCAAAATCCAATAAATATATTCTACCATGCGTCAGACTCAGTGCTACTCAGCAGGCACACATTTAAGGATCCCCACTGGGAGAAAGTGAGTGTATCATTCTTATATTTTGTTTTCCAATCACGACGTTTTTGTTTAGCATTAGCCTACTATGGTAAGTATAGGGACATTGTAACTGGTGCCTAATAGGCCTACTGACTTTACAGAGTTTCTGTTTCTGCTGTATAATATCGTTCCCGTTAACGTGCCTGCTGTTGTAATATGAAACTACTGCAAAAGTTTTTAGCATAAAGTTCCACTGCAGACACTTTAAAAACGGTTGTCTACGTTACTTATTAAACTGCGACGTTTCTTTAAAACCTACATCACTTGTAAACAGCATCGCTAACACGTCCATAAAAGTCCACAAAACCATACCTTCAACTATTGATTAATCCACAAATGTGCGACCACATGAATCCAGAAATAAACGCGTAACTATCCGGGGAAATCTCGTGGGTCGATGCAATTTAATTGTAATCCAGTGTGTCTTTTATACCGTTGACTTGTGTTGAGGCTTCTTCCACGGAGAAAGGAAAGAAGAAAAAAAGTTCCTGCAAGATTGTCCGTGTCCAACTTTTCCCCTCCCCTCTTCCGCGGCTGCACAATCCAAACCCCAAATTTCTCCCTCTTCTGCTCCCCCTTTGCTTTCTCTGATGTCGTCCTCTCGGTTTACTTTTTTTTCTCTTAAACTCGAACTCTCTCCCCCCTTGCGTATATATCTTCCTGTCTCTTTTTTACATCCCCCTTTTCTCTCTTCCCTCCTCTCTCTGTGGGAGATCCCAGAGAAACATGCAGTGACATCACCTTGTCCACAGTTCTGGAAAAAGAGCCTAAAGGCATCTTTCTAATCTTTCTACAGAGATCTTTCAGGCCTCTACCCCTCCTTACCCTCTACACCACCAGCCTCACCTCCTCACCCTCCCTCCCCCTTCATCGTTTGATTCATGGCTCGCACGATACCAGAGGGGGAAAGGAAAACTTCCACCATGTCTGGGCTAAGGCACTGTATTAAGACAAGAAATATGGTTAATGGCAGCAACGGCTGGTGCATTATTGAGAAGAATTTATGCCATTAAAATTAATGAACTTGATTATCATTCTTACCTTTGATTGACGGTGAGGTCGTCAGCTTCCATATTGTTTTAGCACTGGGTTTTATCGGATTCAATCCATAAAGTGGCCTTGGGTTGCCTCCCCTGACCATTTAAAAACACTCGTCTTAATGGCCACATAAATTCATCCTTTATTGTCAGTAAGTAAATAGTTCAGCAGGCAAATAAATATCACGTTGAAATTTGATTTATATGGGCCTCCTTCTCTGATATGGCTGTATAGGTACTGAAAAGTGCTCACATCTTCAATTTATGTTTGTCCTTTGCTCAGAGGTCAATTTCCCTTTCAAGCCATTATCTTTGACTTCGATCCTCATTAGCTTTAGAAAAAGAAGCAACATTTAAATGGCATAAAAAGCGAGGAGGCTTAATGAATGGTAAAATCAAAGCAAAGCCTCTCTGTGTACCTGTGCTTTCTCCATCAATGACTTGTGCAGCTGCAATGCAAACCTTTGAACTACGTGTTGACCCGGACGTGACCTTTCTGAACCATCAACATCACTGAAAACTAATGTGGCCACCACATGTGGGACATCAAGTGTTTTTACATGTTTCTTCACATGTGCTAGTGGCAGAATAATATGGAAGCAAATAAAGGCTCAAATAATTTTATGGGAACATTAACACATCTTGTACCCACTGCTGCCATTAATGACAACACTTAAATACCATTGAATAGCAATGAGAAAAAAACCTTAAAAACATTGAATTGAATATACAGCATGTGAAGTAGGTCCAGTACACCTGAATGTTTCTTTTTTGCATCATGATAAGTTGATGGATTGGCAAAAATGTTATACCAGAAGTCAACATTTCCTATTGAAGCATCGATTTTAATGAAGTGATCCTCTGACTTTCTCCCTAGCACCATTGTGTTTGACATATTTGGTTTTTAGTGAAATGTTGCAACAATGTTTGGATAGATTTTGCCATTAAACAAAAATTACCAGGTCAATGTGAGCGTGCTATTATGCTGAAATGTTGATTTTAGCGTTTAGCTGCCTGTTGCTAGACTATCCTTACATCATGGCTGATTACAAAATGAAATTAACCATAGCATTTTCCAAATCAAAAAAGTGTGTTTGAGAGACCCATTGATAAAGGCATGAGACCATGGTTCTTTATAAATGTAGGGTTTCCAATATTAAATAAAGACATTAGCTTACAGGAAGCACACAACATGGCCGTGACGTGTCCTGTCAAGGGACTGCCTGCCTTCCTGCATCTGATTTGATCATGTGATCTGATGGGATATTCTATCGGTAAGAAAAATCCACATTTTATACAGGTCCTCTTTGCCTCTGAACATTAAGGGTTCAATCCCATAAAATGAAAGTACATGATGCATCAAGTTTTCCAGCCCATTGAATGCATTTCCATGTAAATATGGAGAGGGAAACCTATTGCACAAGAATATCTGCCCTCTCACGCAGACATTTTCTCTCGTACAGTTTGTTTTTAAGCTTTAAATACACTATTTGATCACAATTGACGTGTAGCTGTTTGCCTTATCCACTTTGTCAGCATCGATAAATGTTGTTGATTAAGTAGCAGATATAAATCTCTTTGCCAAATTTTTCTACTTTATAGCACTCAGTTCAAAAGTTGCCAATAGAGAAGTAAATTGCACATAATAATAGCTAGACCCTTCCTTCAAAGGTACGAGTGTTTGTGCGTATATGAGAGGAATAAAGGAGACAAAGGATTGACAAGAAAGAAGCAATTATTTTGAAGGTCTCTGTATTATACATGAATAGAAGCTGTTTCAGAGGCCTCCTGTGAGCTACACATGGGAAACCGATTTGTCTTCTCTTCCAATTCTTCACAGCTCCTCTCTGCGTACAAGAAAATTAGGCCACGTCGCGGCATGCGTCTACTGTTTCAATGAGAATTGATGTAAATGCTTCAGTTCACATGCATATGAGCCATTCATATCCTCGCCTGGTGGGACTAAATTGGGATGACAACCCTGAGAGACATGATCATAAATGCTTCATCATAACAAAGGGAAACAAAAAACTATAAAACAAAGTAAAAGATTGCCGTGAAGGATCGAAGACTGAGATATCTTTGTAAAAAATGCAGAGCCTTCGGGTAGGCGGGGGTTGCGAAGAAATTGTCCTCATCTCAAATCAGTCTGCGCTGTTGTTCACCAAAATAACAGGAAACATGAGGATGTTGAATATGGCCTGGTTAGACTGTTCAACTGGACTGTGTGTGTGTGTGTGTGCGTTATTTGCATATACCGTATGTGATGCTGTGATCAATTACAATTACACATATTGTACAAGGTTGGTAGGTTTGGCCGAGTTCCAGCTCTCAACGGGGGACCATCTGTGAAAAGGAGGATCAATGACTTAGTCAAGCGGCATCGTATGGTAGTCTGAAAATGTTCCATGATTTACGAGACGCGAGTCCTTGCTTTATTCTGTCAGCACTCTAAGAATCGACTCACCTGCTGTTCAACTTTAACTCTGCCATCCTTCTTTGTTTAAATGCACCTGTTCAATTTTTGGACGTAGCTTCCAAAATGAAGTCTTGAGGTCTTTTCAATTAAACCTAACCCTAACCCCAATAATAAAAAAATGAGCTGAAAAACGAATCCCCTTTGATTACAGCTGAGGACTCTTGAGCGTTCTGTGGCTAGCAAAGAAAAAAGTCTGAAGTGTTGCAGGGCTGGAAAGGATCGCACCTGTAGGGGGTACTTCTGGACCAGCACAGGTACCCAGAGAAACTATGGGAATGGGGGTCCATATGTGTGCACACATGTTCCCTCCCACATCCACCATCTTGCTATTCAAGTCTCTCCATCTTCATTTTATCCTGCCCTCCTTCTCCATTCTCCCTCATTCATCTTCTTCCAAGGCCACGCCTACTGCCTCCTCTCCTCCACCACCACCTTCGTCCATAGAGAATATAGACGGACTTTTCTCTCTTTTTTCCCATCCCTTATTTCCCTCTCCAACACTCCTTCTCTCCCTCAGCAACTATGTGAGGTGCAGGGAGTGGATGGATTCTGGCAGTGTCTTTATTGGCTCTGTTATTTCCACTGCATGCTCCCGTGCTCCCCTAAGAGGATGAGGGATGGGCTAGCAAGGGAGCACTGTGAGAGGGGATGGGAGGGTGGCTGTAAGTTAGCTTTAGCTTGGTCAGGGTGGGCGAGGGAAGAAAGGGGGAGAACGAGAGAAGCGTACTTAGTCTTTTATTTTTGCCTCACCTCAGAGTTGCAGCCAGTGAACCTTTACACGTGCAATGCAAAATAGGACACACACACACAGCAGATGGGAAGATACACTCGGCGAGTCCCTGCATCTCTATACTGCGGACAGAGGAGTAGATTATATTTCAAGCATGAGTGCCTATATAAATCAGTCAATCAATGAGAAAAGAGATAGCCAGACATCCTTTAAGCTACACAACACACAGCAGAATCTGTGTTAGCCACTCCTGTTTCCATAGTCATTAAAAGCCTCAGTACACTGGTGTGTACCTGTAAATTAGCTTAATACCTAATACTGGCTTTTGTTGACTGATAATGTAACCGAGGCTTCAGCTTAACATGAATAAAAGAGTGATTGTGTGTGTGTGTGTGTGTGTGTGTGTGTGTGTGTGTGTGTGTGTGTGTGTGTGTGTGTGTGTGTGTGTGTGTGTGTGTGTGTGTGTGTGTGTGTGTGTGTGTGTGTGTGTGTGTGTGTTCCTCAGTCTGCTGGTCTGCGTTATTGCTGCAATAAGCCATGGAATAAAGTCAGGCTCCCACTGCAGCACCAAAGCGGCAACTTAAGTTACAACATGGCCACACACTCAGCACACTTCGGATTTAAGACTGGAGGGAGAAGGCGTAATACGTTACTAAAGTCTAATTTGCCTGTCGTGACATCGGGGGGAAGCAGGAAATAGAGCACAATAAAGACAAGGAATGGGATCCATAAAGAGCGAAAGATTGTTACTGAGGGAGATGGGGAGATGTAAAAAAAAGAGATGAAGAGGGAGTCGATTATGTCTGCCACATCCTGCGCCATTACACCAAGCATGTGGAGCCTATTTGGCCAACTGACACATATTCCAACTACAGCATTTTTTTTCCTCCCTCCTCAGTATTTCCATCCAGATGAAAGGTTCCAAAGGCAGAGACATGGGGATGGGTCTGTGGAATATGCTGACACAGGCTAATAAGAATAAGGGAGGAGGGGAGGGGAATAAAAGGAAGGACAGAGACCGAAAAAGTTGTGGAGGAAATACATTAGCTGCAGCAGTAGTTTTCCATTTGAGCCTGGAAAGAGTTGGTGTACACCTCTCACTTGGAGCCAGGAAGCATGGGTGGTCACATGATCACCAGGCCACGTTATGCAGACATTTTCAGGATTTCTAGAAAGAGAAGGATTTTTCTTCCTGCCAGGTTTTCCAAACATGCTGCACATGAGCCTCACCGCACATGCCAAATGTATTTTCCACATTAAACACAGAAAACCCTCTTGTTCAGATTATTTCCACTCTGTTTTCCTCAGTAAATCAGAAATACTTACCCCCTTTCATTTCCTCCATTTATTCGTCACATGTACACTTACAGTATGTCTTTCATTCTCAGCTTCTGTAAAGGAAATGTATATGTGTCGATGTGTGTGGACTGTGTAATGTGTTTCATTCATGGTGTTCACATTTTGGTAATACATTCACATCTGTACCTGAACACACCTGTGCAGCTCGCAAAGCCAACAAGCCTCTACCTGAGTCTGAGTCAATCTGCAACACTGTTTCAACATTATGCTTTCCAAAATCAACATTAACTGAAGTCTGAGTGGGCTTGTGCATATTCCTGAAACATGACATTTACTAAACATCAAAACACAACACACCAATTATGTTTTTGAGAATATGATTAGACAACTGTTTCCATGTAACCTAACCTAAGACATAACTTCTCGAAATGAGTATAGGTATAACATAAAATGAAGCATGTAGTGCATTCCAACTCCATGTGGATTTTGTCCACCTGTAAAATGCTTGGATGTTTTTTACATTTGCAATAATCACTGAGTCTGCAACACAGGCTTATTGGCAAACCCAACGACCTTAAATTGCATGCATATCATGAGGTTGTTCAATGTTGTACTGCAAAGCATCTGTTTTAAATAGTTAACAGGCAGGCAAAAATAATTGCAAACGGATATGAGTGATGTTAAAGGTGGGGTAGGTAAGTTTGAGAAACCGGCTCGAGATACACTTTTTGTTATATTCCATGGAATGCTCTTAACATCCCGATAGCAATGAATATCTGAAGTGCTTTGACAAAAAATCCATAAAACAATGCCATCTGTGGAAGCCGTAGTACTGTAAAAAGCACGACCAATAATCTGAGCCGGCCCGGCTAAAATAACTGGATAGCCTACCTGCCTGTCAGCCTTCCATCTGTGCACAAAATTATCTCGTGCCCTCATTGGTCATGTGCGCGTTCGTGTGTGTTGGAGGAGGGGCTCTGTAAGGAAGTTGCAGATTTTTTCCGGCTGTGTATTTTCAAATTTTAGCGCACTCGAGCTGCTTTCTCCAAAATGACCTACCCCACCTTTAACATTTACTTAGGTTACAGTAATTTAACCTTTATCAAGGATTGGTAGGGCTGATTTGAAGCTGGTTTTGATTCAACGGAATACTTTGTTTCAGGGTTTTTTCATTTAGACCACTACTGGTACCTTGTCACGGTAACAAACCAACTTTTCTCTGAGGTATAGGCCATTTCTTTCCATCAGTACTTGAAGTTAACCTATTTATATTTGCGGATGTGCGAGGGAGCCAAGCAGCTCAGTAAAAAAAGAAGCCCTCTTCACTTTGCTGTCTCTGCGGACTCAGGAAGAGATGTGTGTAGTTCAAGGACTGGAGACGGCCAAAGGAGCATTAAGACTTGGCCAAGGTCGACTGTTGACACTTGCCTCCTAATTGCCTAGGGGCTGCATGGGCTTGCAATCTGCTTTCAAATGCAAAACTGCACTTTAAGAGATTAGAAAGACACACCTGGAATACATATTACCAATTTAGCATCACCCAATGCATTTCTCTCTGTTTATCAGCCCAGATAGTTTATCTTGGCTAAAGTGTGCCTCAGCACGTCTCTAACACACACATATTGAACACCTCGGCAACATCACACACCAACTTGCACCAGCAGAAGCAAAACTGCAGCATGACAAGTTTTACAAGGCAAAATAGGATGTAGAGTCATCTTCATGCCTTCCAGTGACTCTAGCTAACTACAGCTGGCCATAAAGCACACACAAAACACATACCACAGCAAGTGTCTGACTCAATCAATATCAGGGTGCTTCATGCTACGCCTGCTCAAACACAAGGTGTTTATAATCAAATCAATATGCGCGGTATCAGCGTTCTGTGTCCCAGCTGTAAACTCAGGGCTGTGTCTGTTTTATCTGCTCAGTTAACCCAAGGGACCCGACAATCTTGAATGACTAGAAAAAAAGTTATTTTCGTGTGTGCATAGATTCATCCTGAAGATAAGTAGTTATAAAGAATCCCAAGTACCTACTGTACATCTTTGAGACGTTTCATTTTGCCCTACAGCACCGACAACATATTGGAAATGTAAATCAGCCCAGAGTAGGAGGCTTTCAGGCTAATCGAACTGTCCGCCAGGTAAACGAAGCCCACCAGGAGTTCAGGAAACTTCTGACAGCCGATGGTGGCAGCTTTAATGAAAGCATTGGCTCATTAACATAGGGCTCAGACGGTGGCCTCGTGCTGTCCCTTCCAGACTCGTTATCTCAACAGCTATCCACCACATCCATGGATAATTAGCTTCGGCGCACAATAAAACTTCTAACATTTTGAGAGATCATTAGGTTTGTTTTCGGAGCTTTCTAGCATGTTATCAGCAGGGCAACCGGTACAAAGCATAGGATGGCTGCAGGGTTCATCTAATTTCTCCACCCTAATGATGGATCCTGAACAAAGAATAAAGTTTGAGTTGGAAAGTTACACAAACAGGAGGGGTTCCGCTGTACTCCTTTCTGGAAAACTATGTTTTGTCCAGGCAATTCTTTGGCTGTAAAAACTAAACACATTGTACTGTGTGGGTTACAAAACAGCCAGCTCTTTACAACAACATGTGCAAAGTCTCATGTTTCAAGAAGAGAAACTTCTCTATTCTTTCCTTCTTTTGTGTACAAATGTATTTTGGTGGCTTTCCTGCTTTATTAGATATTTGATAAGGGATGACATCCAGCAAAGGGCTGCAGGTCGGTGTTGGTTTGGTTCAGGAGAGCTACCTCTTCGCCAACCATATTTGCTGGCGTGTTACGCAGGCTCTCAAAAAACACCTTTTCCCTGTCTTCTGCAATGAAAAGAAAAGTGGACAAATTAAATCAACTTCATTGCATGCTTCAGTTGCAAATGAACTGTATGTATTTAGGAGTAAATGTTTTCAGATGCTGGCTTAATTTCATCAAAGTAAGCTCCTTGTCAGACATTTAAGTAGCTGCGTGTTGTTGTCAAAAAAGCGAACTGTTGCCACATCTTGTGCTGCCATGTCTTTTCATTTCTATTAGACTGCTCTGTGTGTCAGGGCGTAGCAGACAGGGTTTGAAATTGGGTAAGACAGAATAGCACGCTGTATTTTCTCTCGTTTCCAAAGTAATGACCAAATTCATTCTTATTTTTGTTACTGACAAATTGTTGACAAAATCTGCACCACCACTGAGAGGGCCAGACTGCAGCTTCAGGAAGGAAACTGAAGCATCATACTACCCCTGCCTTAGGACGTCAGATGAGTGGTAAGAAGTTTAGGACATCTGTGCATAGGCCCTTCTCCTATTCCCTCAAAGATATCAGCCCTGTACGGCCAGATGATTTATACATGTATCTTGTAAACCCGCCGTCTCTTTATAATCCTCAAATCTGTATGGTCTTGTCTCTAAATCTTGGACATGTGCACTTGTAAACTAGCAAGACATGGTAGGGCTATTTTAAATGTAATTACATTTTCAAGATGAAACACTAAGGAGTCTTAAGGTATCTAATGTAATATAAAAAAAATGTTTTAGCAGATTGTAGACATACAAATCAATTCAACTTCTGCATGTTGGATAAATGGGAAAGAACTGGAGCACAGTGCTATACTGTAAGTAGAAGTGCACTTGGAGGATGCAGACCTTGGAAAAGGCTGTTTCCATAAGTGGGAGAGTAATGTGTATCTGCCCTGTGATTTGAATGTGCTCCGAAATGTTATGGGTTCTTCCTTGAAAAAAATGAATAATAGATAGGGTACTCACCCCATAACTGACTTTTGGAGAATGGAAAGATCTGGTGACCTCACCCTTTGTTAACCCATTATCGCTAATGTAAAAGTACTTCAGATCTCCAGTTTTCCTTAAACCTACAATACTGTATGGGCCTCCCCAACAAAAAATACACTCCCGATCTTCTGTACCCAATCTGGAAGTGCTTAATGCACCTTTTGGTTTGTCTTTTCACTGCGTCTCAAGAGCTTTAAAGATAAGCAATGTAAGACCATAATGTAAAATGTGACACATCACATCAGCAGCCCAACAGTGGCAGCTTTAGTCCTTTTTCAGTGCCTACACTCCATGCGTTCAGTCATAGTGCCTCTGTGTACTTAGCACACTGTGCTCACAGCCTGATATCGTTTTTAGTTTTCGGAGCAAAAAGATATTGAATTCGTGAGGTTTCAAACTTTGAGAGTGAAACATGAGATCTTATGCACAGGCTGTGTAGACAGATGTACTGTACACTTTTTTTGCAGTTGTAAACACACACCATCGTTTCTTTTTTGGGGTAAACACGTTGAGTATAAGAGAATGTGGATAAGATGTCTCTGTCTTTCAAGGTGTAGCAGTAGCAACAGGATAGTGCCTTTCATTTGGCATCGGTCCCTGTTTCTCTCGTCCTCTTTCATATGCATCAGTAGTCATTGCAATTAGTTAAGATTAGCTAGACCTTGTCGGGTTGAGCCAGCCAAAGCCCGTCCCTTTAAAGCAGCACAGTTGGCAGTTGATATTGCATACATGAAGTCTTCAACAGACGGCTTGCTCAGGCAAAATCATACAGGTGAGGTAACGCCTGACATATAAAGACTTGTTACTCTCTGACGCCCTTATTCCTTCACATTGTCCTGGTCATTAAGAGTCTCAAAGGGGTTTAGCGTGGACCTCTTCAACCCAACAGACAAGATATTCTCGCTATCATCGCCGGAGATCGATGATGGTGCCAGACAGAGAACAGAGAGGGGGCAAATGGAGAACGACAGACAGAGGAAGAGAGAGAGAGAAAGAGACTGTTCCACATCAAGTTCTAAGCTGATCGATTCCCTCCTAACAGGGCCTAGTAGTATTGATCGTAGTGTAAGTAGCCGCCTCACTGTGGCTTACACTGAAGCCCACACACCACCGCTGCAATGCTCCACTGACACACAATAGAAGATGGTTTTTATTTATACCTATTCTATTTCAATTAGGTGTTTTCACTATGTTCACATTATTTGAGATGTTATTCTCCTTATGTTGCAAGCATGCCATCATATGTGCACTGAGTAAATTATTTGCTACCCCACATTGAAGTCTGCACGAGACGGGGGGGGCCTATTATCTTTGTAAATGCTCACCCCCTCACGTTTGTTTGTGCTTTTATCTTTGAACTGCGTGTTTGTGTGAATGTGAATGTCCTTCGAGCCGCACACTTGAAGGGATTTTCTTTGTATATGATTTATGATATGATTTCAGCACAGAAGAAAAACAGGAGAGACAGAGAAAGAGACAGAGAAATACAGTTAGATCTGTGACAGAGGAGACAGAGAAAGAGCGGTAGAAAAAAACCGAGAAGCAGAATGCAGGTCAGGCCTCCGAAGATTACTGTGTATAGGTGGTCTAGGCAGCACAGCTAATTACGCGTGACATTACTGAATAAGCTGTTCCGCTTGCTACATTTTATTAAAGGGAATGAGAGGCTGCATGCCTTAATTCATTATTCATTGATTTTAATGGATATTTCACAGTGAAAAGACAGGAAAGAGCAGAGAAACTGTCCGCTGGTGAAGAAACCCGGCCTTCAGAAAACTTCTATTTCCAGGTAATCAACTTATCGATTGAGAGGAAAAACAACAACATGATCTTTTGGACAACACATTCTGAGTTATATTGAACAACACAAGCCGGGAAATGGTTTTATCGGGACATCGCACTTTGACAGAACGTAAATGTCTGTGGGCTAGAGGGAGGTACAAAATGTGAGTTGTGATGTTTACATGCAGGTGAGATCTCAAGGCAGCATTGCTCCATTTACCCAACCACTGAGGCAATCCAGTTTTACAAATAACGATAAATGTTGAACGCGAGACAGTCTCCTGTGCCAGAGTTAGAAGGAATCAGAGGAGAGGGTTTTGTTCACAAGGCATTGACTCAGACCTCCAGCTGCGTGAGCTGTGATTCTAATCCTTTCATTTGTTTTCCTCCATCTTTACAAGGCACTTGCCAAATATGTTAATCCACCCAGATATGGCAATTTACACTACAGCGCAGTGGGATTTTCTAAAAGTAAAGACTACAGACCTAGTACTACAGTATATAATTGTGTTCTAAAAATGCACCCCAATACATGTAAGCTCTTGTACACCTGTCACTCACACAAATACAAACGTATAAGCTAATTCTTTATCCCCACATTTCCAGAAATGTAAAGGCATACATACAGTATGCACACATCAAGTTAAACCCATGTGCAGGGGTGAGCTTTGGGAGCAGCTGTTTTTGTGCATCTCCGGGTTGCTACTGTGAATTAGAGAGAAGGCTGCTCTGCCTCCTCTAAATGTTTCATGATGTTTACCAGGCTGTTTGTTCAGAGAGCAGATCAAGGGCGAACCACTCCCACTGGCACCCACCAGAGGGGCGCAGAGTGGATGAGGAAAAGAAGCAGAGGAGGATTCATGAATTTCTGGAAGGTTGGATTGACGTTTGGATGGATGGATTCAGTAGTGGACCCTCAGTGGACGGATATAGACATTCATTACACCAGGAAAACACCTAATGTGGCATTTGCCATTTGTAGTACAGCAGAGTGCCACTCAAATGTCTTGTTGCTGGATTAAATGGAAAAACATTCATTAGATGGTTATCAATCACACATTTTCATTATGAAACACCTAACTGGCAGCTGGCCACATACAGGGCTAAACAATATTCAGCATGCATTATCTGTGCATATGTTTAGAATAATTATCACAATCATAATCATTGAGAACACAATCCGTTTAGAGGAATATTATGGCTGGGAGGCACTGAGCGAAAGTGCCTCCCAAGTACAAAGAGTGGCAAAGCTTGATGGGTAGAAAAAGGTGCAGTATATTAATGGAAATGAATGAAAGAAAGAGGGCAAATATATAACAAAAAGGATGAAGTTAAAATAAGATGATTTGAAAGGAAATATGTGGTGTAAGATGGAAGGATGGATTTAGCAAAGCAGTCGGAGACCATAAGGGACATACACACATTGATTATTGCTTAAGGATGGAGTAAACAGAGTTGATATTGATAGAAGGACGAGTAGGTGGACATCAAAGAAAGCAGTGAGATAAAATAAGGGTAAATGTTTTTAGAAGATAACACTTTCAGAAGGTTTCATTACATTAATTAATTAATTAATTAATGGTGTTGCACTCATTTATTACAGTTTTGTATAGAATATGAATAAAAAGTTCAGAGAGAGCTTAGACTCTCACCTCCCCACCCTTGGCTAGGATTGATACAGTACGTGAGGTGAGCGTGACATTTGGATTGTCGGTTTTGGAAAGTTACCAAAATTGTCTTTTGCAAACTTTCTAATTCCAATTATAGAAAGGTGTGGGGTGCAAAAACATTTCCCAAACATCCAAAAAGCAATGCTTTAGAATGCAGAGGCAGACAGTGTCTTGAACCTGTTGATAGAAAATAACATCGGTATCGGCCAATATTATTTTCAATTACAGATTACTTTTTAAAAAGAATGTTTTAAGTTACAAATGCCGTTATCAGTATTATTATTAGTAGTCTAATTTAGCACCGAGACTGGAAAAAGAAACAGTCGGACCCCTGGTTAAACCACAATGTGCGCCTCAGTTATTATCAGTTAGGGTTTAATTAGTTTGAACTCCCACTGTTTTCACTGTTTCAATCTAGAGTGTTTAAAAAAAGCTAGTTTGCTTAGACTCAAGGCTGGGGTGTGAAAACAAGATGCCTTCATCCTCACTACATAAAAGACACACTTCTTCCTGCATTGGTATTAGACGTGATGTAGACAGGTTGTAGGTATTCTTCAAGATATCCTTCCTAGCCTGCTGGGCTGTATACAGACCACAGATTGCTTCCTCTACATCCTCCCATGTGCCATGAATAACTCAACAGATCCAAGATGATGTGACATAAAGCGAAGTTGGGGATACAGTACCTTGCTCTCTTCCCTTCTATCTAATATTAAACAATGAACTATTAGTATTCTAGGAGGTAGCCTTATCTTCCGTGCTCTTCTTTTCCTAAGCTGCGACGTTGGGCAAATATGTCCTCCCTATGCCATTTTTCATCGTTCTCAACCCCTCCTTCTCCTTCCCTTGCTCCTCAGACAGCGTTTAAGACTATAATTGACATTCTCAGACAAGATCAGTGCTGACCTGGAAGCGAGCGGGGGGGGGGCGTTTAGGAGGTGGTAAAGCTCACAATGCCTCCGCTGTTCTGCTGGTAATTACACCCGGGGCACGGAGATCGGCGGCTGCTTATTGAATTAATATAAAATAAAACTTCGGAGAAAGCACAAGCTGAGTGCTGTGTAGCAATCCCACCATCCAAGCACCCTCCCCACCATCAACCGCCCCTCCTCCCTTCAACCCCCAGCAGCTCATCTTCAGCACGGTTTCTCATAATTCACTTACTGTCATATCTGCACCCTCTCTCTTACTTACCGCCCTTCTCTGTCTTTATCACTTTCCTGCCTGGTTGTCCTTTCTCTTCTTGCTGTTATTCCCTTCAACCTCTGAAGTTTTGTTTCAATGTTTTTATCGGAAATTCTCTGGCTGCTTTGCTCTCCACGAAACCGGGTCTCTGTCATTCTCTGGTCCTTGCTTTTTTCTCTATCTCAGCCTCAGCTGTGTTTCTACCACCGCTCTGCTTCTGTCCTCACATGGCCCCTCGCTCTGCCCATTGCTATTTTCATTAGATGACATTATCTGCTTCTTTCTGTAATCCTCACCTTGCATTCAACATTATAATCCACTCTTTGCATATCTTTATTACTATTTTAAAGGTCATAATTGGTGCAGAGGAGGATATACAGATTACTTTATAGTGCTCTGTGAACCATATGACAGTTATTTAAAGCATGTTTGCAATTTCTCTTCCCTGATCGTCTGTTGCACTGCAGCAGTATGTCCCTACTAGAACAGTTGTGCTGCCTGCCACTTGGGGGCGATATGACCATATGCTTCCATGTATTAACTGATCTGAAACTGCAGGTCTACAGCCTCTACTGCGCCTCATGCACAGTCCACAGTCTTTGGGTAGCTGCACCATCCCATGGGCTCCCTCTTTCTCCTTCTCTCCATCCCTCCTTTTCACCACTCCATTACCCCCAACGCACCTCCACACTTCTTAAATCAGCTGCGATAAAAACAGACGTCGGATTGAAATGTCAGAAGTGTATCTCAAACTGCCACAACATTAACCTGTTCACCCTTAGGTGCCTTGCTTTTCTCAGAGGTACGAAGGGGGGCTAAACTAGGGTGGAGGCAGGAGTAGAGGAGGAGGACGTGGCGTAAAGGGAGAAAGAGAAGGAGGTCCGGTGAACTGCCATTTAGTAAGAGCCCTATAGGTTACGGAGAGCAGGCAGATATAAAGGCAGGCTGTGGGGGGGCAAAAGTAGGCAGGCGTAAGCAAAGTAGACAGAAAATACTCGAGGGGGCTAGGGGAAGGAGGGAGGGAGTAAAAAAGGGGAGAGGAGGGGTGTAGGGAGTGCAATAAAGCAGAGAGATAAGCTAGAGAATAAGGGAGGCAAGAGACTTGACTGAACAAGAGATGCAAAGTCAAAGAGACGAGGAAGAAGAAGAAGGGGGGAAAGGTGAGAGGGGATGAGTAAATACTAAAGGAGAGGTAAAAGGTAAGAACGGGGAAGTCAAGTAATGTATGGTGATGGTGGCAGGGGTGAGCATTGATGTGGAAAGAGGGTGAGTGGTGATACAGAACAGATATGTGCTAAATCTCAGTGGGGGCGATTTGGTTGATAATAGGCTGATAAAACAGCCTCCTGCTCTCAATGCCTGTCATAAATCTTTCATTGTTACTCTCGTCTCCACTACCCCCCCCCCTATTTCTTCATTTTTTACTTGCATAGCCATCTCGTCGGCCTTCAGCCGTACAATACAACTGCCATGATTGAAACAGGCCAGTGATGAATTTAAAAAATGAGCACCACAGGGGGAATGTGGGAAAACAATGGATGAAGCCACGTGTTCCCGCCACCAAGAGAAAAGCCCACCGTCTTTAAGAGTCAAAATTGATATGACTCTGAAATGAGCAGTGGGAGGATTGTGAGAAAATAGACTGAGAGGGAAAATGGTTCTGAACTAAAACAAATCCTCAGCTTTGACATTGAGCCCTAGTATTAATATTGTCTAACACAAGGATTTGTTGAGCACCATCACTACTCAGGTGTCTCATAGTTCTCCATGCCCACTGTGCTTTCACCTGTCCTCCTCTCCATTTCCACCTACTGCACACGACTCTTCCTCCTTCTTTCATTCTCCTCCTTATGCCTATCTCTTCCTCTCCCTTGACACGACAATAAATCACGGGCGCTAAGAGGGTCTTGTTTGCGTTGGGGGGTAATTATATGTACCGTATGTAAGCTCTCAGGCCATGATGAATTAGCTGCCCTATATAGGCCACTCCTGACTGACACAGATGGCACAAGCATCAGCCATCGCTAGCCTAGCTGGTGCTTTTAGAGACAGGTAAATAGGTGAGAGAGGGGAAATGGGAATACACATGAAAAATGGTAAGGGGAGAGAAAGAAGGATTGTGGATTGTTGTTAGCTGATTAAATGTAGTATCCATGCAGTCCTGAGATTACTGCCTTAAATTCACTTCATATGATACATACAAGTATGTCTCCTCTCCTCTGCACTTTAGGCTTAAGAACTAATTTATTTTTATTTGGTTGGTCACGTTGTGGCTAGAGCCCCACAGCAGACGGTCAAAGTTAGCAGCTAGCTTGTTAAGATGGTGGAAGATTTAGTACCAGAGAAGATGAAGACAAAAGCAGAGGCGAAAAAAAATGGATGAATGGATGTTGTATTTTTGTATTTTTCTTTCATTAGTGAGGTTGCCAGAAACACATCTCCAAATGCTAATGTTGCAACATATCTGCTAGAAGTTGCTATCATTCACTAGCAATTACCCATAGCAACTTTCTTTGGCTATATCTTGCATGATTTTGAGCTTGACTTCACGGAATAACTTTTTTACATGTCAGAAAACAGCCAGGTCCATTAAATATGTAGCTCTGTTAACTGTTGCAATGTCATGGCTTACAGAAACACGTAGATGCAACCAAACAACATTAGCGTTTTTAGTAACTAACAGCTAAACTTTTTCTTCTAAAACAAGTCAGTACACCATCCCTGTATCTAAGACCAAATGGATCCTGCAACTAGTGATATTTTTTGTAGCTGTTATTTATTTATACATTCTAATTTACATTCTCACAAGAGTATTAAAATGTATGTTTTAATGAGCAACCTTCAGTCACGTGTATGCAACTTCTCCGGGTTAAATAGCAAAGCCTCATCTGAATCGCTGTAAAATATTCAAAACAGATATTTGTATTTATTAAAAAGTGTTATTTTTACAGATGAGAAAAACTGGGTCCAACTTTATAGTTTTTAATAACATTTGTGGGCACATCCCAGCCCAACTGCTATTTGCTATGAAAAACATTACACTATTCGGCTGGACCAAATTGTAGCTGTCCTAGGCATCCCATAGCATAAATTGTCAAACGGTAGCACTCATCTACTGGAAACGGCCTCAAAAGATTAATGCTACAATTGGGAGCAACGTCACACAATTCCTGAATGTAAAGCAGTTCATATTGGGCAAGCCCCTCAGAATCAATCTGGGCTATATTAGTTTTATAACTGCATCGATAATGTATCACAGTGGAAAGAAAAAAAATCTTGTCACCGACTACTTAGCTTTCCTACAGAATTAATCGATGTAAGTGTATTTTTTGAGAGGCTTTTGGACCTTTTTAAAATATATTAGACACATTTGATACTTTGTAATAGCCGGGGCCTTAGTGAATTAGCATCCGTGGCCTCTTGTAGAGAAAAAAAACATTTGAACACAAAGTGAGACCCTCATTGACTTTGAGCCAAGAAAAGAAGACTCCAGTCCGCCTTTAATGGGATTTTAAACAAAGACGGAAGAGGCTTGAGGTAAAGTGTCCTGCTTTGCCTCCAAACTCTCCGCTCCATGCCAGCCATTGTTGTCCCTCAGCTGACAAGTGATGTTCAGTGTGATCCAAACACCGGGACAGAATGCTCTATCGTTTCGTGTCAGCCGGCCAGACGGCGGTAAGGAGGAGAGGGAGCAGGAATAATGTGGCTGGACTGAGGAATACGAAATGAGGGAAGGGGGAGAGATGGAAGAGCGGCTGCGGGTGAGGGCGGGGAACGAGGCAAGTAGGGAAAATACATTTATCTTGTGGCATTTGATATGAATAATCTTTTTGCCATCCCCACAAACTCTAACCAACCCCTCCCATCCACCCATGAATAATGGTTTTTTTTCAGCACTGGCAAAGGTGCTTTGTGAGAGTGAAATGCACGAAGGGAGAAAGTATGAGAGAAAATGCCTTTCTGACAGATATATCTGACAGATATGGCAGCCTCAATATGTCTCTCTGAGATACAGTGCAGACACACGGCTGGACACTCCCTAATTTAGCAGATGTGAGTTTTATTTGTGGCTGTTCTAATGGTCATCATAACAATATGACACATTGTTGACATTTTTCTCCCTAGAAGCTGCATGCCCACCTGCATATGTGGGACACAAGCATGCACACACTGAGGTCAGGATGAAATATTGCAATTATGTTTGTGGCATGTGTGTGTTTATTTGCAGTGTGTGCTGGACAGTGGGTTGGTGTTGGTGACTTTTTCTGTGTCATTCGTACAGTGTTAAATGTGTTTCACCTTACCTTTGGGATGGATCTCTCCTCTCTTGTGTCTCCTTGGCTGTGGCACCACTCTCCCTCATTGTCTCTTGCCTGCTGGCTCTCTCTCTCCTTCCCCCATACCCTCACCCTCTTTCCTCACTCTCTCTCTTCCTCCTTGTCTCATTGGCACAGGCCTACCCTCTCAGTGGAGGTGTGTGCACATCCAGCTGGTGTGTGTCATGCTCTGCTGCCTGGTGCCGCTCAGTAATGGCCACTATGGCCAAAAGAGCAGCTGGACACACACACACACACACACACACACACACACACACACACACACACACACACACACACACACACACACACACACACACACACACACACACACACACACACACACACACACACACACACACACACACAGAGACACACACACACTTGCTCACACGCACTCACTCACACACATTCACACGCGCACACATACACAGGAAAGTCATTCAGTCTCCACATTACCATATCGTCTTCTGTCTCTCAGCGAGGAATGGCCAAAGGGGGGGAGGCTATATGTGCTGCTGTTGTTTCACCCTGGAGCACAATCCAAGTGCCTTGGAATAGCTTTCACTGAGATGACCAGTGGCTCCTTTCCATTTCCATCAAACCAGAAAATGCCACAGAGGACTAAAGGTTTAAGCCTGAGCTCACAATTGCTGGATTAAAGCCTAAACTGCCATTTGTAACAAAACAGTACCAATCATACGGTCTCTGTAAACAAATCCATCTTAGTTACAAGTCTCACAGCAGTTTTTTTCCCCACTAACTCCAGCTTCTGATAACATCTTCATTCATCTCAGGTCAGTCAGGTCCGGAGGATGCTTAAAGAAAAGGAGCACCGCAGAACCACGAACATTTAAAGAGACAGTTCACCCCCAAATCTAAAATAGATATTCCACAAACTTGTAGTACTATTTATCAATGTAGCGTAGATTGTTTTAGTGTTTTCCAAATGTTGGAGGTATTGGCTGCATAGATGTCGGCCTTCTCTCAAATGAATTGTAACTTGACTTTGTGGTGCACAAAGCGCCAATAAAATATATTCAAAATACTCATCGGCCATGTTGACTTCCAAGAAATCCTGGCTAAGCAAACGATGTCCACTAACCAAATCATTGATAAATAGTAATACAGGTAAGAGGAAAACAATATATCTCTGGGGTAAACGTCCCCTTATAACAAACCAATGAGTAGACCCCCACACCATAGGGCCAGGCCCACCCAGTTTACTCATTGGCCCACCCTGAGAAAGCTGGTGTCATTTAAAAAAAAAAAATGTATTCACCCATTGAGAATATCCAAGAATTCAAAGTGAAATTCAAGTGAACAGATATCGAGTTTAATGAATGTTGTATGTGTTTTGTCCTCTGAAGCGAACTCATTCTAAGGAAAGGTTTTAAGACAGTACAAAGAATGCAGTCGGGTGATGTTTTTTATGTGTGGTGCAGATGAGAGGGAGCTGTCCAGAATGACACCAAGATGTTGTGTTTGTGCTCTTGATAAGCCATTAAAACAGTCAAATATGTGTCTCCTGTTCACCAAAACATATATCCCATCTGTTATGGAAAAAGAAAGTATTCCAAAAGTATTCTAAAAGTAATCTGCCACCGGTACCGGCGGGGATTGTTGTTAGCTTCTGATGCGCAGAAGAAAAATCTGGCCCACCCTATTTTTGACAGGCCCACCCTAAAGTACATTTCTGCCTACGCTACTGCCCCACACACACATATAACAACTAAGGCTAAAACACTCCTGTTGTGCCATACATTCTACCAACTGTCATACGTTCAGATGGATGCTATATTGCTAAACTGTTATTGGTACTGGATGTGTATCTTGTAAATGGTGTTATTGTGTTTTTTAACTTTAATATTTGTTATGCTTCTTGAGAGATATTAATGTCTTCGGCTCTTTGTTGTACCAATCGTAAATTCCACCTCTGTGGGACGTATAAAGTTTTTCCGATTCTGATTCTGAATGTAGACTTTTACTCTGAATTGCAGTGATTGCTGTGATTCTTTTGCGACTGCTCTCTTCTGCCTCCATTCCTCCATCCTTTAATAGGGTAGTGGGTGTTTTGATTCCAGAGTATACAGTGAAACAGTAATGGTACTATTTAGCTAATGTTAGGCAGCTTTTTTAGTCCCATTTCATATGAGGTTTTTACACACTGTGTGGGCATCACAGTGTTTCGAGCTGCAACAGCAGGGTATTTCACAGTTACTTTTCCTCTGATCTGTGGATGAATACAATCATTTTGGGTCATTTAACATCAGTTTCCATGCACTCAACTTTCCATCAAACACCTAACAGGATGAAGACGAAAATACCTGTTGGAGCAAGTAGAAACATAACAGACACAAACATATTCAATTTGTTAATTTGTTGTGATTTGATCATTAAAGATGTTGCTGTGTGGATTATGATCCTCATGAAAACAGCCACCGATTTGTTAAGGGTCATTTCATACTGTTCACTGATGTGTGTGCATGGACAACTTGTATCTATCATGGGCTGTCTACCTTTACGTTTCTGGGACTTTAATATTATCTAACTAACAAATCGTATTTATTTGAGTGATAATTCAAAACCCAGTGACAAAAATTCAGCAATGGATTTGCCTATGGGACTGGCATGTGCACTCAGAGGAAAGGGAAGGGATATTCACCCAGAGAACAGACTAGATCAGGGGGGATTACAGGTATTGTTTCATGTGAAAATGCATCAAAACTGTGATTTCACACACTGCTCTGCTAACTTATCGGATCAGCCACACACAGCTTACCATAAGAGACTATTTTTATGTTATATCACTTGACTTTTTTTCACTATAAGCTGATTTTCTCAATACAATATAGTTGTGTAAGTGCTGTTGTTCTGAATCAAGCAACTCAAACTTCAGGGTGCTGAATAAAATCATCACCATCTTCATCATCATTAACATCATCATCATCATCACAAGATATGTTTATTAACACTAATCTAATGATCACATCTGTGCTGCTGGCCTTCATGAGTTTCACACATTTTCTTTTCTTTCCCATTTTGCCTGATTTAATGGTCCATCCACACATTTATCTTTCAAAAATAGAATGAAAAATAAGCTAGATAAAACGGTTTTTTAAATAAAGGTTTTCATTCATCTGATTGGCAGGTGTCATCAAATCACAAGTCAAAGGTAATCTATTGTTCAGTTTATGTGACATGAATATTTCATGTTTATTGGAACTTCTATATTTCAGATGCATGCATACAATTTTAATATCAATAATTTATCTTAATTCTTACATTGTTGCACCTACTCTGGGAATGCCCAGCGGTAAAAAAAAACTTTGGTCAGAAGTAATATCCTTAATGTCTGAATCTTTAAAAGTTAATTTCCCACATGTCCCATTGCATGTCTACTGGGTCTCAAGCGAGATGGCAATGTTGCAAGGACCGCCGATCGGCTCTGGACATTGGGCTGTTTAGCCACAAAAAGACTCATCCTACTAAACTGGAAGGAACGCAAACCAGCCTTCTTTACTAGGGACTCATGGCTGAGGGAGTATCTGGACCTGCTGAATAAGGAACGTGCAGCTTCTCTGCTGGGGGATTTTGAGGTGAGACAGGAGGATTGTGGTTCACTGTCCGCAGCTCTCCTATCTAACCCTGTCAATATGGCATCTCCTGTGTAATGTATAATGTATTGTGTATGTCATGTCCTGTGTATGTCACAATCAGCTGTCTTAGGAAGTCATCCTTGCATCCCCCCCCCCTCCCCCGTTACGTTTTGTTTAGTTGTTTGTTGTTACATGTTTTGAAGTACGGTCTGTTATCTGGAGTAATGTCTCTTTATTTTATAACTGAAAAAAATATATATATTAAAAAAAAATTTTTTTTATCTTAATTATTTTTTGTTATCTTTTTAATCTATTTCTGTTTCAACATAAACATCAGCAGAGGGAACATCAAATAAATAGGGTAATGGAATACATTGGAGGCATCCTAAGTACACAAATAAATATTTAAAAAGTGTTCTTCGGAAGTAGCTTCCGGATTCTTTCGTTGTTTTGACACTTCAAAAACATCTGACTTTGTAAATGATTCACGATTCCCAGATCAATATCATATTTAATGGAGGAAGCCTCTTTTGCAGTCATAGCTACACGGTTCAGCAGGGTTACAAAGCATCCAAAGGTGGGAAAGAAAGAAACATAAAAAGGGAAGGTAAATGTGATAAACCAATGGATACACACCAATCTTATAAAAAGCAGGAAATTATACCAGCAAATACAATAAAACAAGTAAGAAAATAAATGTATAAGGGAGGTTTTCTGATGAAAGCACAAGTAAATACAGAAGGACAGAGGTAGAGGAAGACTGATGAAAGGAGAACATAAGGGCACAGTGTGACTAAGAGCACGGAGTATTAAAGGTGAAAGAGGTCCAACATGGTAAGAAGAAAAAAAGAAGCACAATATCAGAAATAGACATGAGGTGGACAAAATTGAGACATGATCAATAATTGATTTAATTATTGAATACTTTGATGTCATTTAGTTTCTTGTTGTGTTTAAGACACATATTGTTGCATATTAAGTTACCTCTCAGTCAGAGTTCTCTATTTCTCTCTAACACTCTTACCCAGAGAGTTACAGTACTGCCTTTCAAACTGGCTTTTACTGAGAGATTATTTTAGTTTCCCCAGCCTCTCAGCTGTTAAACTCATTTTGTAGACAGTGTCTCCGTCTACTCTAGTCCATTTTTTAACAAGTATATTTTAAAATAATACTCAAAAGCTATGTACCTTGACAGAGTTACTGTATATGTCAAGGTTACTGGAATCTCCTTCTTATCACATGCCTTACCTTCAGGATTGGAGTTCTGCTTTTCTGAAAAACACGTGATTTACTAGAGAACGTTATAGTTAGCTTATTTACACAATGTTTGTGACCAAGATAGCATCTCTTACGAGCATTGACACACATTCACAGAAGAGCTAGAAGTATCCTTTAGATTGGAAGCATTACAAATGCATCTGAAAGATATAACTTGTCTGTGCAGAAATGTTTTTATATTCAAGTGTTGGTCTGCTTTCTGGCGGCTGAAACCATTAGATTCGGCTTCACCTCATGGACCGTGGATTCTGTCTCTCATTTCTTACAGTGTGGAGACAGAATTGCCTCATAGCTAGTGTGGAGAATAGATTCACAAGGCATACATACACCCACAATACATAGAATAATACACTTTTCCAATAGAGTTTTCCACCCGTCACTATGATACACATACTTAATCTGGCCAATTTGTGAGAGCTCAAAAAATTCAAGTGTTGCAAGAGTAGTACTGGGTCCCTTCAATGGCTTCTTCCTATGTCATCTACAAATGCATCTAGGATATATGAGGTCCCTCCCTTTCAGCTGATTAAATCTCTGTAGCCATTATACAGCAGCAGGAGTGATGTGTTCGATTTGCAGCCTCTAATTTGAGGGATGTACTGCAAATTCCTAAAGTGCTGTACAATTATGCAAACTTTAAACACTGCAGATAACTTTATCACAGAACATTATTAAATGTGGCATTGAGCTATCGAAAAAGATGCTCTTAGATTGGTAAGCTATCTCTCATGGATACTACTGTAGGAAATGTTTCCGGAATTTAGAGTTCATCCCTTTTTCCCGCACCTTGACTGAATTTCTCACAAGGATTTCATTAGATTTCTCACAATATCCTGCAAACAAACTAAGAGGTAAAAAACATGGCATAATCATGACTCAACCACATCTGCAGGATAGTTAATAAATGCCCCTTTAAAACATATCTGAGGGTTGAAAAGATTGATTCTTGGAGACCCCACTGAGCCTGTACACAAATATCAGGAGTTAAAGAGACCGCCATGACTTACATAGGGTTGCAATGTCACAACCTGGGAGGGGGGCTTTGAAAGACAAGCGCTTCAACAGAGCTTTTCAGGCTAAATAATTAATACAGCTATTGTGAGACAGAATTAAAATAAAAAAGGTGATTTTTCATGCAGCATTCCCGTTTTCCAGTCTGAACAATGAACTGGAGTTGTTCAGTACAAACAAACAAATCTTTATTGACAACACGTAAACTGAGTGCACTGAATCATTGTCAGTGACTGAAATCAGTAGCTTCTAGCAGCTGAGAAATTCCCGCCAATGACTGTGAGCACAGTAGGCCGACATTACTTCCTTGTAGCTTACTGAAAAGTCACAGAAACAGAATGGGATGACAGTGTCTTAAGCAACATGTCGGTGATCTATTCAACTAAAGTACAGCGCTTGTGTGGACTAGTTTTGGACTGAAGTGAAAGTACACATCAACATGATATTAACTGAAAACAATCAGAATAAGCGCTGAAGTATTGACAGTGATTAATTGACTTTCTTCGAAACTGAAATGACTTTACATGGTGTTCAGTTACAGACCAATGAGTGTGAATATGAATGGCGTTGTGATAGCTTAGCCCAGGGAAAAATGTTTTTTACAGTAATGGCTCTTGGCAGAATTCACCGTTGCCATATTCAGAGAAAAGCTCACCTCACATGTCAAACTCCTTTTCTTGCTGTAAGACCTTTTTTGGTTGCTGACACCTCTTCAAATAAATTGGCAATGTGCAGAACAGCTGAATGACACTTCAATCAAGTCAACAAGTAAACCTTGAGTGGGTAAAAAAGATTGAGGTTTCTTAAGATATGGTTGCGAGATAAGAGGCCATGACATTTCCAGGAATAAGAAATAAGGTACTCAACTGAATAGATTGAAGAAACTGCAATTCCTTCCAACCTCCAATTACCTTTTGCTTTTCTATTCAGCTATCCCAATGGCTTTGTCCATCTCAACAGCTTTGTATTAACTAAAAAGTCTCACATGCTTTCTATTTGCCTCTTCTTCACCCAAAAGTTCTCTCTGCTTCTTAGTAATTGTTGACCATGCATGGGAAATAAATTGACTTGTCAGTAGACGATTGATTACGTGTGGGTTACCATCTCGTCTTTTTGCCTTTGCCTTTTCCACCAGCTAACCCACCATAATGTCCATTATTTTAATCGCTTATCTCTACTTTAAACTTCTCTTATTTGTTTTCTCCTCCTATGATTTTGGTTATCATTTTCTTTCCTGAACGGGTGCCTTGCTTCTCTATTACCCTCCCCTTCTTCTCTCTCTCTTTACTCTCTATTCCTCTCTCCCTAGCTGTGAGGTGATGTATGGTCCCTGTCAGCGCTGGAATCAATGGGACGCCGGTTGTTTTAATTTAGCCTGGGAGCCCAGCGGATCCAGATCCTCAGCGTCATGGAAGAGCGATGGTAGTGGCCTTTCTCTCCTCTGCTTTTACTCCCCTCCCTCTGTCCTCCCTCGCTCGCTGCAATGATCAACACTTAACTCCCGTTGGACAACGCTGCGTGGAGGCCCACACCAGGCCTTAGAAAACAAGTGAGCTCACCTCTTGTCTGTTAACATGCTTCAGATTCGCATCAGTACCAATCGATGAGTGGCCACACATTCTGAGGTGCCTACAGCTAAAGCGTGATGGTGTTTGTGTGTGGGGAAATGCAAACGAAGGGTGAAGAGTTAAAGCTGCCTCCTATGCGCACATGCTGTAGGCAAACACATTCAGAGTCAAATTAGATATTTTATCTTTTACTCAAATATCATTCTCCACTTAATTTCCAAGGCTAACTCATAGCATATTTGCTAAGACATGACAGCTCAGCTTTGAGAAGTTGCCTCAAGCGTGCAAGAATCATCCTGATGGACGGATAAACAATTGATAATGGGCTGAAAGGTAAAAGGTTGGACAAGCTTCATTTGAGCCATGATCTGGGGCTCATCAGCCACATTTCTCCTGACAGCTTCTCTTCTTTTTCTGTCTCATATCGTTTTCTTCCCTTTCGTCATCTCCCCTCCATCGCCACCCATCATTAATACAACTCATCTTTCCCCATATTCCCTAACGCCAGGCTTGAGCGAAAGCCGTCATGCAAAGCTCATATCGTGGGCTAAAGTAATTAAAGTGGCTGCTTTGAAACAAAAGGCTGAACAGAAGAGAGGCTTTGGAGAAAATGAAAGAAATGTGCAGAGGAAGAAGGGGAAGCAATCAGAGAGGTGGGTTCCACCACAATGGCTCTGTTGATGAGAAATGTGCTGACACGCGGGTCATGTATTATTGGGTTTTTAACAGATGTACGCATGATGCTACACAAAAGCTATGAGGGATTTGGTCTTTGTTGAGCCACAACACATTTGCATTTATAAAGAAATAATAGAACCAGTTATTGAATAGAAAAGATGATTGTGTGGCTGTTAAACAATGTAATTACGTATTATTATTTTATTTATGACACCAAAATCACATAGATTAACTCTCAAAGTATTCATATTTTTTACTCACTGAGTGGAAAAGCTAGTAAAATGGTTTGAACTAATTTCTTCTGGTAACTGAAGTTTATAGTTGAGAAAGATACCTACACTGCTTGGCATCCAAACGGACTATTTTCCAGCTGTGCTACAACAGACTAATTGGCTATAGCCCGAAAACTGATGTAAGCAATGACCTTTGTCTCCATGTGGGTGTGAGCTAAACTAAAAACCATAGACTGTGGTAAAAACACAATATGCAATGCTGGCTCAGACAAATTATGCACAAACTTCCGAACTAATAGGTTTTTCCCAATTACATTGTGGAGGGAAATGTAATTGCTTGGGTTTCTGTTCCATAACAATGTTTTTTCAAATGAGTGAAGTTATGCAATTATTCTTTGCATTGAGTTCAAAAAGAGGAGGTCAGGTTGCAAACAGAGGGTAAACACGGCCAGACTTCACCTCTTGGCACTGTTTCGTGATTATAGATACAGTAACTAGAACATATTGAGAGTAGCAGTTCAAAGTTAATGCTGCTTTTAAACACTTCACTTACAAGCAGTGATACAAATACTGTCTTTGAGATCCATTAGCATCATGACAGGTAGGTGATCAGAGACGGGGTGAGGTTGTGAAACAAATGAATAGGAGTGAGTGCTGGGCATGTTATTCACAACGTTTTCATGTGCAAAAAAAGATTTAAATACATGTTGGTTAAGCAACTATACTTATTGAATGAGAGAACACAATGTAGATTCATTCAGCTGTATTACGAACTGTTTTCATGACCAAAACAAAACAAACAGTAAAGAGCGACGAATGCAGGGATTCAACAACTAAGGAAAGTGAAATCCAAAAACAACTACAAATAACACTTGTCTGATATAATAATTGTACGAATAAAAGCCTGAGACATATCTGTGTTCCTTCTCAAAGTTGTACTTTAAACAAGCCAAACTATTTTGGTCACATCCACTTATGAAAAAAACCCACCACAAACAGCTGTTTTAAAAGCTGTTCCATATTCTGCAAACAGCTGTTTCTTTTCGTTTGTGAGTCTCTGATTAATTCATGTATTTGTAAGTATGAAACAGTAGTCATATGTTATTATTTAGCCTTTCTGAGGCTCTGGATTAAATAAATGGATGCATTTCTGTAAGCAGAAATCGCCCTTACAATTTTTGAAAGCCTCCCTTGGTCCCTTCATCCTGCCGCCGTGACTTAAAAGCTCTTCTGTAGCAACTGAATACTGATATACATCAGTAATATAGAGTACGTTGGTTTAAATACATATGCTTTCCACTCCTTCTGTGTGGTTTGAAATGATGGCCCTGCCTTTTTTTCCGATCTGCTCCACTATTTGAAAGGTTTACCGAGTGACATGGGGAAAAAACATGACAAGACACGGCAGAAAGATGACAGTAAAGAAGGTGGCAGGTGCCATCGGCTGGAAATTAACATGGTGGAACATGACAGAGTGAAAAGAGGAGGGTTGGCGTGACTTTCGATTGAAGGTTGCAGAAGAGGGGTATTTAGGTGAAGTCGCAGTAGTGTCAGAGAGCACCTATGCCGCTCTCAGGTCTGCAGTGCACTCCATTTAACATTACAGCACTATGTATTTGTCAGAGGGAAGCAAGCAGAGGAACTGTTAACTGTTATTTCAAGCTGTCAGCTTGGATCTGTGTCACACGATGCCTCATAGGGCTTCTCCGCGTGTGACACAAGAAAAGAAGAGTGTAGGTGGCTTAAAAGGAGGAAGAGACAGACAGATCCAGCATTATTAAGAACGGGAAAGACGCGTTACACCTGTCACTTTAGAGAAAACAACTCAATCATAGCTCAAACAATTGAAGAAGTTGAGAATTGGAAAATAACACAATCATCCCCGTTTCCCAAACAAATTACAAAATGATGTTGTAATTATCTCAATAAGTGTACTTTCCTTATAACATAAATATAGCTTGAATAGACATAACGGTTTTGATTTTATAGGCTCCCTGGTTCTTCCTCCTTCCCTCTTTACATATGGGTTAGCAGTGTCTTCCCTGCAGCTACCATTTGTGACATAAATGGCCAACCCAGTCTCACAAAAAAACGTGTAATAACTACGTTGGTCCACAACGTAGGGCGTAGTATTTCAACAAAAACGCCTCTGAAATGGTAAGATCCCTACGTTTTTTTTCACCATTCATTCCAATGGCTGGCGTCTATGTCACATGATCTTCACATTTCTCCCTGCAGAAAAAAAAAACATGGCCGAACTTCGTTTTATTCTCGGTGTAAAATGCCTATTTTATAGTTAGTTTGGCCATTAAAATGCGTTTTGATGTCATTTGATGCGAGAAATATGAGTTGTTATTTCAGATTATGTGTGCAGTGGATGTACATGATCTTTAGTTGGCTAGTTATTATGAAGATTACTTCAGGAAATTGTGTCAATACAACGTTTTCATTGTTACCAAGGTGGTTGCTAGGGACGCTGCTATCGATATTATTTCTGTTATGTTGTGTAAAATGGTGTTATCTTTATTGCTAACCCTTCCCCGTCAATGTTGGTCCACAGCGCAAACGTATTAGTGTGGTGCCGAAAGATGGGAGTCGGAGGCGGGGTATCAAAGGTACAGCTAGACTTTTATTTAGCGAAAAAAGAGCGGCGGAGACAGGAAGTCCGGCTCACTAAAATGTCCGTGCAGAACAATACCCTAACCCATAGATCCGTGGGTGATTAATGTCAATCACCACAAGAGATACGTTATTTCCCCCTGTGCAATTCTCAATTTACTCAACAATAACACATAATTATCCTTGTGTTTATTTATTTGTTTGATTAATAAACACAAGTTGGAGTCCGTCAGGACCAAGGGTCTGAGCAGCTCATTTGCTTTACAGAATATTACACCCAGAAGTAAGTATTCTCTCCGCTTCGCTTGGCAAACCCCGTGATAGTCATCAAGCTCTGTGATTGGAGAGTGTGCTCCGAGGGTTACGCCGAGCGCCGAACAGCACTTTGAAATGGGATGGAACCACGGCAGACTGTCCAAAACTGGATTTGAACGGGTCCACCCCGTCCCCCCCTCCCCCACTCCGTCCCCAGAACTACACATGCTGGCTATTGTGTTTCGCAACATGTTCTCTATCTATGGCACGTCTCTACTGGGAGTTGTAGTTTTAAAAGACGTTTTCATATTTCCCATAATAAGAAGTTGCCAGTATTAAACTGTGTACATCCCTGGAGGTTTAGGGGATAGGAAACACTCAAATTTAAAACATATAATTAATAAATGGGTGAAAATTACTTGTGCCCATAATGGGTAGCATTACCCACATGCCAGCTAAGGTCAGAAGAGCTTTATTTAACAGCTGGTCTTATGTCTGTGACCCCTCCTGTTGTTAATTGATAAGCCTGAAACATGCACTTGTCAAGGTTCAGAGGCACATTTTGCAAATATGGCAGTAGCCATCGATCATCTTAAGATAAGATATACTTTAATGATCCCAAGTTGGAAACATTTGCGTTACATCAGCATGTGTAACAGTTGTAAATATGCAGTAGTGTTTATTTGTAAATCATTTAGTATAATCACACAATTTCTGTGTTTCATATTGAATAATTCTGTGTTCTTTATTTATTGATTGTTCAATACCTGACAAGGACGGAGATGAAAAACTTGGGTCGCAGGTTCCTCAACAGTGCATCACAAGACATCTATCAATATGTGTGTATACCTCCACCATTAAACTGTCATATTCTGCACATTTCTTATACTATCTACATACATCTTATATAAGAGTATAATACATATGTAAAATATCAGTTAAAATAAGTGCTTCAACATAGTTAACATTGCTGGAGGTATACACAAAGTTTTTCATTCATTGCATAACTACACCGTTTGTGTATATATGTCAATAAGCCTTAGAAAATCTATGACTATCACGGGGTTTGCCAAGCGAAGCGGAGAGAATACTTACTTCCGGGTGTAATATTCTGTAAAGCAAATGAGCTGCTCCGATCCTTGGTCCTGTTTATTAATCAAACAAATAAATAAACACAAGTATAATTATGTGTTATTGTTGAGTAAATTGAGAATTGCACAGGGGAAAATAACGTATCTCTTGTGGTGATTGACATTAATCACCCACGGATCTATGGGTTAGGGTATTGTTCTGCACAGACATTTTAGTGAGTCGGACTGATCCTGTCTCCGCCGCTCTGTTTTTGCTAAATAAAAGTCTAGCTTGTACCTTTGATACCCCGCCTCCGACTCCCATCTCTCGGCACCACACTATGCCACAATTGCGGATTTTGTTAAACTAATACGTTTGCGCTGTGGACCAACATTGACGGGGAAGGGGGTAGCAATAAAGATAACACCATTTTACACAACATAACAGAAATAATATCGATAGCAGCGTCCCTAGCAACCACCTTGGTAACAATGAAAACGTTGTATGGACACAATTTCCTGAAGTAATCTTCATAATAACTAGCAAACTAAAGATCATGTACATCCACTGCACACATAATCTGAAATAAAAACTCAAATGACATCAAAACGCATTTTAATGGCCAAACTAACTTTAAAATAGGCATTTTACACCGAGAATAAAATGAAGTTCGGCCGTGTTTTTTTTTTTCTACAGGGAGAAATGTGAAGATCATGTGACATAGACGCCAGCCATTGGAATGAATGATGAAAAAAACGTAGGGATCTTACAATTTCAGAGGCGTTTTTGTAGAAATACTACGTCCTACGTTGTGGACCAACGTAGTTATTACACGTTTTTAAGTGAGACTGGGTTGAAATGGCACAGACTTTAAAGCACATAGCAACAGTTAAGAAAATCTAAGGGGCTGCAGGGTCAGACATTGTGCCTTAAAATATGCTGCTAAGAAAAAACAACTGTGTGCTTAGCCCCTCAAAATGAAACAATCTGTAGTCCAAATCTAATTTTCTAATGTAATTCCTATTTGCTCAACAAAGCAATAGCACCGATGGATAGATGGATGGATATTGTTTATAGAGTAAACAAGGGAACTTGGAGAGCCCAAACCCCCATTAAGGCAGTTTCTATATGTTAAAGTAATGTGTGTATCTGATCCTGTGACACAAATACGCTCCAGAAAATCGGGAGAGTAATTTTAAGGTCAGATGGCTGACAACTGTTAACAAGTTCAAAATCAATACTGGGCTGAAGCAAGCTTTGTCACCCAAATTGTCCAGCAGGGTGAACCAATCGCTCTAAGTTTGTTTAGGAAAAGTACAAAATTAAATGAATATTTTCCCATTTATTTACTTATATAGAGTAAATGCAATCTCCAGCAACACTCTGAATCAAAAGAAAAACGTTAGCTTTTTCTTCTCAAACGTGGGTTGATGGACACTGACATTGCCTAAACTGATGGTCCACAATGTGTTGAAAATACAAATCAAACACGGGCTTGGACAAGCTGTCAGGAGAATAAAAAACTGCCTGAAAAAAACTGAACTGAGAGAGATCAGAGTAAAGATATAACACTGGATTTTCTGTGATGTGGTACGTGACTTCTACTCTGCTGTTGCCTTGGAGACAGGACACATGAGTTTACAGAGCCATAGATACGTGCACACACATACATGCACGCCCTGTCACATATAAAAGTATACCCATAGTGGAAAGAGAGGGCAGAGGAGGGGGTAGTGGGCAGTCTGACATTTCAAGTCAAGTTTCTGCTGCAGTGGGGAAATGTCATATTTTTCGGCCAGGAAGTGTTTCCAAAACAGTTGACAGTAAAAATAATTAGCACTTCATTACATCACCCGTGTGTCTGACTCTCGCCAAACCTACCATTTCCTTTCCTCTTTTTCTGCACACACACTCAAAAACCTTGAATGGGGATGTAAATGGAGTCATTTCAAGCTCTGAATCTCTTGACCAGAACAACCTAGTGTCATCCGTTCTCACCGAGGGAAGTGCCAGCCACCTTTTGGAGGAATCTTGTTTTGGCCACTTGTATCTGCAATAATATTCTTTTGGTTATGACCCACCCCTCATGACCAAAGGTGACACTAGGAACGACGTTAAAGTACGTTAAAGCAACATTGATAGCACCCAGTTCGGGCATTGGCATTAGATAGACCTGTCCATCACAAGGCACTGACGCCCTTAAGTACACCCTTCTTTATTATCTAATCTAAATGGGACAGAAAGGCTTGGAACTAGCGATTTAGAAAATAATGCATCAGTTAAATATTTATTAAGGTAATAAATCATGTGAGAAGTATAGGCTACGGTCCTTTTTGTTATACTCTTCTTTACAATAACACTTATTTGCAACAACTTAAGTCGCCCCGTGCTGGCCATAATAAAGAATAATTTAAGGCACCTGGTGACACTTTTCAGGCATGGAAATTGCCTCTTGGCTGAAACAAGCATTGTTTTATTCTCTTGTGAAACCTTGGAAACCAAAAGAAATCCCCAAAAGAGTCCGTAGTTCTTTTGTAAAAACATAGCTGCAGAACGGGTGTTAAAAGAGGAAGTTGGTAGTCTGTGCTAGACAGTGGGCATTTGCACACTCACATACCGTACTTGTTTGCTGTATTGGTAGTTAGAAATGTCAAGAAAAACATCACGCTGTCAGTCACTGAGTCAATATGGTATAAGTATACATTATGTTATGAAACAGGAGCCCTCTCCCAGCAAGATGTGCCACCACAGGACGCAGCATCCAGAGCACAGCGGTGCCCCTAGGGCTAGCAAACAGTCATCACAATCTGTAGCTGCAGGGCTCGAGCGCCCCTCCAAGAATCATCCCCCCCCTCCCTCAATATCATTATGTCCGGGTAGGTTGCTCAAAGGCCATTCGCATCCATTTGAAGAAAAAAAAAAGTGCTTGCTCGGGCCATTGCGATGTTATTGCAGGGGAAATGTTGTGCCTGCTGCTTTGCCCAAAGGCATGGATATGTTAGTTTGCATTGGAGCAGACCACCCAGGGCAGTACAGATATTGGAGGAGATGGAGAGGGACTTGCTGTGAGAATAATACAACTGCATCACCTAAATCTATTGCTAAATAAAAATGAAAAAAACATGAAACAAAAATACAACAGAGGTTTTTCACCTTTCTTTAATGTTGCTGTAAGCCTTTGTATTGACTCAACCTTGTTTATTTTGAGCTCCTTCAGAAAAGGAAGTCAAATTCGAGGAAACGATTAAATGTTTTTTTATTTTCCTCAAGTTAACTTAAAAAATGACAAGCATTTCCTGCTCAAAATAATGTCTGCATAAAGTATAGTGCCTCATTCAAGTGACCTGCATGAACAGAGCTGTGTGCTTTGGAAAATGGTAATGCCACACTCATTTATGTTTTTGATTTGTTGGAAAATTGCTCATCATTTTCTATTGAAAATATCACATAAAAAAACAGGCAATTTGCACAAGGGTCTTTTAGGATGCAGCAAACAATACAGTGCCTATTATGTTGTTAAGGCTGTGTATTTTACTTTTTCAATAATGTTGAATAAAAATATAAAGAAAATGCGAGGCCACATCAATATAGTTTCAGGAGCTACTTCTACATTTTTTAAGCACAATATCCGGTCCCAATGTCTCAGAGTGCGCAATTCATTCTTCACAGCACATAATGATCAGACTGAGGCACATTTGGTCCTTTCCTGGCCTTTTTTAAACAAGAAATAAAAGCAATACTTTGGTTTTGAACAACATGGGAGAATAAATCCTAATAAATGTGGTTATCTGCAGACTTCTCATTTGTGCCACAATGAGCTTGATGTTTTCGAATGTAGTCAATTGTTTCAACAATTACTGAATGGATTGCTATACGATTCTGTAGAGATCAACATTCACCTGCAAAACTAAGGACTTTTAAAAGTAAAATCGACTATAGGCAGTGCTAACAAGCAAATTCAAGCATGCTAATCAGTGTTGAAGTTAGATTAATATGTTATATCTACAAATAAGCAAAAGGACATCCCAGAAACATTAAAGTTGTGTCTGTGGAGATAAGTGTCTTTCATCTGCAAAGCCCCTGCATTTATAAAATTCAACAATACTGATGGTGAGGCAAACCAAGAAGGGAAACTGAAGCAACAACAGCTAGCTTTCAGTTTGATTGTCACATGGTGGTATAAATGCTACCAATATACAACCCAGTCTAACGGCATTTCGTGTCATAGTCACGAAATGTAATCTATTTATTCGTGTTCACCAACACAATTTCCCCCTTTTTTTTTCGTGTCACACAGAACAATTTTAAAAGCAATGTATTTCTATTGGTAGTATGTTTCGTGCCTGCAGCACATCTTTTTGTCCGTCGGGTCTTGGAAGACCGGAGGCTGTGGGGTTCATAAAAACATGTTCTTACTCAATATCAGCCACGATTATTGTTTTTATTTTAAATCGTATAATGTCAGACTTTTTTTGTCGTCTGTGATGAAAATAAACGGGGCTCACAGCCTCAGAATACTGAAATCTGTATTTTTTAAAATCTTTTTTTCCTTCTAATTGGTTATTCTTTTCTAAATAACACACTGTTATTTACTCACCAATAACACACAATTATCCTTGTTTTTATTTATTTGTTTAATTCCATAATCTCTGGCTTTTTTGGCGTCCGTCAGGAACTGAATTTCAAAATAAAAATAACCAGAAACAGATTTAGGCCTATAAGGGACATTTCGAGCATCATTGCGATACACAGCCACTGAACTGATTACCCAAGATCCTCAGCTATGGTTTAAGCTAGCTGATTGGATGTTTTAGCCGCAATGCTTGTAGGGATGTGGTGTTAATGCCATATGAAACATGGATGTATAATAAGAACTGGATACAGCGTGGGAGACGGGGCCTCATTCATTCCTATGAGAGCTGCTGCAGCGCATGAAGATGAAATGGGCCAACTTTTGAGAGAGCGAAACGTCACAGATGACCCGTCATGCCTGAGAAGTACCCGTATGTGCGCTCATAAAGCATGCGCAACTTTAACCACGCCCCCCAAAAGGCTCTTTCAGATTAAGCACGTCAATTTGCGTACACGTAACAGCACCGCACGTTCATGAAAGCATGGTACTGGATTTGTTATGATGGATTTGATATTAACGAGGCGGTGTAGGTACCAAATGTGTTCGGCCTACCAGATGTGTTCGGGGTCCGTTACGCTTACCAATGACGTCAAGCATTGGCTGTACGGCAACCCAAGAGGACATTTTACATGGCCAAATTCCGAATGTATTGAAACTCCAGACTCAACTTGAGAGCTTGAGCCTCTTCGGGGGGTGCTAACATTTAAACATACACTTCATTCTTTACTTTGTCCGAATATTTGGCCCAAGCGCGGGGGGGCGTAGTTATCAGCAGCGAACCGCTTCAACATGTGTATTTCGGTGTATTCACGGCATTCATTTTTTTTATTCTACAGTATTGTTGTTTTATAGTTAATTGTTAATGTAACCCAATTTATGTTATTTGAAATTGAAAAGGATATTGCATTGTGTTTGTTACTTTCGTTGCAGTTGTATATGTCTTAAGTGTAATTTGGCTTGGCTTCCTATTTATGGACATGCTTTTATTTTGAAGGAGAGGTAGCGCTGTTGACAGGAATTTGTTGTTGCTATGGAAACAACGTGGCAGAGATTAACAGAGAAAAGTAATATCTACATATAAAGACGGAGAAAGTAATCAATAATGTTTATTGTTAAGTGTTAGCACCCCCCGAAGAGGCACAAGCTCTTACGTTGATATTGGAGATTTCAATAAATTCAATATGAAAAAAAACGGGGAAAAAACAAACAAAACGAATATCCGAATAGCACTCCAACGAACGAATATTCTGATATTTGGGTACAGCCATAGTATGTATACATAAATACTAGTGACAGTGACGTGAGCAGTTATGTGGAGAAAACACCCCAGATGCTTCGCTGTCGTTTCCTGAATGATAAGTCGCCTACGGTTGTGACCCGTTATCCCCGGTATACCGGTATACCCTAGTCAGCGCCCCTTGTTACACCAATCAGCGTGCGATTACCGTACAGCCAATCACAATGCGTGACGTCATTGGTAAGCGACGGACCCCGAACACATATGGTAGGGCGAACACATATGGGCCGTTTCTCAATCGCGAGGAAACTGGCTTCCAAGCCAATATTTCAAGGATGCTACGTCACCGAGTGCCGCCGAAGGACTGTTCCAATCTCCAGCATACTTGGAATTCCATCGAAGCTACGTCCTTGGTTTGGGGGTAATTTCGAGGCTGCACATGGGTAGACTTTGCGTCCTTCCAATCCCCACAATGCTTTGCGCACGGACCAATTTCAATAACCCTTGCGAAGAATGGCTGAACCGACGCAACGCAGCACACATTTAAATGTAAGTATGTAGTGGCATAAAACATGTGTTGGTAAATATGTTACTTTGTTGCATTTGTTATCGCCAAAAATGTGTTCCGTGAAAGTAAAGCAAAGTTCGTAATTAGATAGACATCGTGAGGTATTTATTTTCGGTACAGTTTATGTTGAAACCGTTAGAGAGAGTGGCACACTTGTTAGCCTGTTTCCGAAGGAAGTGACTTGGAAGTATGCGACTACCAAGCCAGTATCCTCGCGATTGAGAAACGGCCATGGTATTGACAGCGGCCGCGGCAGTTAGCAGCTAGCGGCTAGCTAGTAATTATGCCAGGGCTGCCAAAACTCACGCATTGAGCGTGAGAGTCACGCAATTAACCCATATCTCACGCACTCATGCCACACTTGTCTTTCCTTTTTGTCCTAAATAAATGTAGCCTATATAAATATACAAATAAAGTGAAGGAACAGCGAACAGAGCAGTCTACAAAATGAGTCGGTCTTCTGGCTTAGTTCAGTAAAGTTGGAACGATATTAGGAGATTCTGATTTCACGGATCAATAACTCATGAACAAAACGTTATTCAGACACAAATGATGTCTCCTAAGTACCGTGGTAAGGTTGACAACGAACTACAATAAAAAAAAAGCCAATACGCGCCGTCCTCCGAGCTGGAGACATTACTATTGGTCTCTATTTGCAGCCGGAGAAGAAACGAGTACTCAGGGACCGTCTGCAAAGTGCAACTCCGAAAAAAGAGAATACAATAATATTCAATTACTATTATACAGCGTATTACTACCAAACACACTACACACATCAATAGTCTCCTGTGTGTCATACTACGGCAAGGAGTTTGGAAGAATATGCTTTTGAATAATTTTGGGGAATATTTATAATGTAAAATCATCTTAAATAACTTTACTATTTTACAGTTCTACCAAACTCACTATTTGCATTGTTGTTGTTAAAAGCTGTTTCTAAAACAAGGAAAGGGAGAGCTCTCTGCTGTCAGACTGAGAGAGATAACTACAGCTCAGTGAGGTAAGGGACTCTCTGTTATCTCAGTTATCTCAGTGGGTCTCAAACGTTTTGGTCACCATTTATGAGAATAAATGAAAAACAGTTATGAAATACTATATGACAGTAAAACAAGAATACAGTTTAAAAGGTGAGTGATTTGTAAAATATCCATAAAGAAAAAGAAAATCTGTTTACAGTTCTGTTTCATGTGGGTGTTGAGAGATGTATCCATACATTCATTTTGCTCTCAAAATGCACCAGGTCCAGGTTGATGCATTTAACTTCAATATTTAAAAAACTTTCATTGTAAGAGTAACGGGTAGACTGTCTGTGTATGTGCGTATTCCACTGTAGCGCCCGGTACCTTAATGGGAAACCCTATAGTTTGTACATGTTCAATACAATTGTAACACTGTACACATGAACGTTTCTTTGTTCGGTTCACCAAAAAAAAAATCTCACTCCAAGCTGAACTCAAATGTTGGCAGCCCTGATTATGCCAAGTTACACATCAATCTTTATGTACTTTTATATTACGCTGATAAAAGGATCTAGTGATATCCAAGCAACAGAGCTTAATTTAGCATGATACTTGTGTGGGTTGTACATGAAACCACTTGGTAATATATAAAAATGTATGCATTTTGAAGCCTGTTATGATCAATTGAGTTAAATCCTATCTAAAAAGTAAAGCTGATGATGGATTACTTTGGTGGAGTTAAAATAACAATAGCCTATTTCTCTTTGAAATGTGATGGAGTAAAAGGATAGTAACTGTGACTATTCATATTAAGTAGCCCACAAGTAACTACGTATAATACTTGAAGGAAAGGTGTAAAATGTTTCCATAAATACCAATATCACACACTACAACACAGACTATAACACCCCTTTTTGTTAAATACCAACCATGTGTATATATATATATATATATGCCGCTACAACTATGTAATATACCAGGCTGCTAAATCCTCCAAACTGTCAGAACACGTAACATGAACGTGCCGGGCAGGGTGGTCCCGTGGGTTAGATGCGCGTTCATAATGCCGAGGAAAATAACTCTCGAAAAAACGTTATTAGCACATTTTACAACTTGAGGACCGAGTGTTTTTAATAAGGGCTATACAAACGTTCATACTGGGTAGTTTATTTAGTTTAAAAAAAATTATCCAACGATTTACATACCACTCTTTCCCAATGTAAGTCAATGGGAAAAAATGTTTCCGGGCCCAGCAACCTAACGGAAGTGTAGCCGCCGTTTGGCCACAACGAATAATATTCTCATCAGAGTCCGGCGCACTTCCTGGGGGCATGATATGAAATCCGAAAAACATTTCTGAGTTTAGGATGGCCGAAGACACTACACTACCCATAATCCCCAGCTATCGTTTAGGACTGCTGTCCCCGTGATTAATCTTCAAGCTCTGGGATTGGATGTTGGAGTGGCAGTGCGCCAAGGTTACGCCGAGCGTCAAACAGCTGTTTGAAATGGAACGAAACCATGCCAGACTATCCAAAACTGGAATCGCCCAGAACTACACATGCTGGCTATTGTGTTTCACAAAATGTTCTATGGGACGTCTCTACTGAACGTTTTCGTTTTTCCCGCAATTAGAAGTTGCCAGTATTAAACACATTGGTGTTACATATTATACGTTAGTACTTTGTCAGTCTTAATATTTATCTGTGGATACCCCCAAAGTGTTTTTCTTATTTGAAAGAAGACCTTAATCTAAAGTATTATTTAATGTTTGAATAAAGGTTCATTCGTTTTTCTGTTTTGCACCTCCTCCTATTAATATCTTTGTACATCCTGCACTAAACTGCTTTAGTGTAGAGATCACTTATAGTGTCTTCTTGATTTTTTATATTCTATATTTCTATCACAGACCTTCTACTTTCCCCCTATGAAAGTATGTACTCTTAATATTTTTTTCATCAAATATAACAGATAAAAACAATAATTCATTAACGTGCTTTAACCAGGCGGTGCACACAAAGTACACACAGCCATAATAACTTTGTATTATTAGTGTAGGACACTTATGTATTTCCAACATCTGAAGATGTTTAGTTTTATTCATGCTTTCACATCATTTTACAGCATATTGCTATACTATTTCAGACTCAGTATTTACATTCTTATATTCAAAGAAAATCAGTAATATCTTTAAAAACTATATCAGCTGTGCACCGTTATGGTGTAAATACAACCTATCTACGAATTAGATCAAATGTAAAAGTCAGCCGAATTAGTGTTGATACTGCGAGGAGACAAATTGTGTGAAGAGAAATTGAAGATGTTGTTTAATTGTTGATATATTTATGATCCACGTCAAGTATTCCGTTTCGGCTGCATTTCTTCCAGTTTTTCCAAAGGTCTTCTCATCAGGGCTCTATAAATAAAGAAATACGGCAGATCTGTAATATGTAATGCAGCCGAACCGTGTATTACAATGCCGTTATGTGATGACTTTCAAAGAGAAAAGCAAGAACACTCGGAATGAAGTATTATTTCTTTAAAAAAAAAAGTTTTTCGGATTTCATATGGCATGAACACCATATCCCTACATGCATTGTGGCTAAAACATCCAATCAGCGAGCTTAAACCATAGCTGAGGATCTTGGGTAATCAGTTCAGTGGCTGTGTATCGCAATGATGCTCGAAATGTCCCTTATAGGCCTACGTCTGTTTCCGGTTATTTTTATTTTGAAATTCAGTTCCTGACGGACGCCAAAAACGCCCGAGATTATGGAATTAAACAAATAAATAAAAACAAGGATAATTGTGTGTTATTGGTGAGTAAATAACAGTGTGTTATTTTGAAAAGAATAACAAATTAGAAGGAAAAAAAGATTTTAAAAATAAATACAGATTTCAGTATTCTGAGGCTCTGAGCCCCATTTCTTTTCCTAACAGACGACAAAAAAAGTCAGACATTATACGATTTAAAATAATAACAATAATCGTGGCTTGATATTGAGTAAGAACATGTTTTTATGAACCCCACAGCTTCCGGTCTTCCAAGACCCGAACGGACAAAAAGACGTGCTGCAGGCACGAAACATACTACCAATAGAAATACATTGCTTTTAAAATCGTTCTGAGTTACACGAAAAAAAGGGGGAAATCGTGTTAGATTAAATTTCGTGACTATAACACCAAATGCTGTGAGCCTGGGTTGCAATATATACTGTAGACTAGAGTCTAGAGTCTTTCAGTAGGAACCTTAATGAAATCCCTATCACTCGTATACAGTATATAGTACCTTCTCCATACCAAGTAATTGCACAAGGGTTTCATACTCAGGTTTAGTACTTTTCTCAGTAGGAAATGTCAGTGTAAGAAGTTACTTTTGAAAGATAGTTACCCAACACTAAATCTCCCGGAATTTACCCACAGGTATTAATAAAGGTCCATCTTATTTTATCTTATCTTATCTAACGTGACTTGCGTAACTAACATAGCACATTTTATAAAAGCTAAACATTGGTATTTGAGAGATTATGATTTTGAGCACTTTAGCATGCTGATGTGAGCATTCAGCTCCAAGCTTTGCTTTTGAATAAATACAGCCTCACAGAGCTTTTAGCATGTCTACAGAATATTGTCTTGGTAATAATACATTTTTATAATAATACTTATGCCATTACCAGAATCCTTACTGAAGTAAAGCACTCTGAATCAATTGAGTAACTTGATGCAAAAGGTTTTTGTATCAGCCTGTGAGAATTAAATAATTTCTACTACATGTTGAGGTTCCAGGGTAGATCGTTCATAACACTAAGTGACATTTTTCTCGATATGGAAAATGCAATGCAACTATTGCAAACACATTGATGCAACAAGCCATCTTGATATTGCTGACGGTAATAAATATTCAAAATTGTTATATGAAGCACATTTTTACTTGACAGGTTGAAAGAAGCTGGCTAGAAATGTGACAGGACACACCATGACTCTTGCTATTCAGTGGAAGTATCTGAAGGTGGATCTTTTCCTGTGAGGTTTAGATGAAGGACGGAGGCACACAAACACCTGCATGTGCAACAGGCTGGGGGTGTAAATCCAAGATAAATTCATGCCTTGTGAAGAGGCGGCCTTGTGTAATCCCCTATCTCCAGGAGCGTGGCACTGTGGCTTTACCATGGTTGAGAGGACTCTCCCCCAGCTAGCCATCAATCTGTGAATTTAGCTGCACAGGAGGCTCTCTCTGCCTTGTTATCTGTACGCCCCCCCATTGTAAGAGAGCTGATTAAAAAGGTGCTTGACCTAAAGTGGCTTTCCCTCGTCTCTGCCTCTTCTCATTTTATTTTGCATTTTTCTCTCGCTCATTCTCATTCCCTTTTATTCACGAGGTTCCTGCTCACTCTTGTTAGCTGGAGTAACGCTTCACTTCCTTAAGCGCATACAATCATTGCCATAGCTGAACCACACACACATAGACACACACTCATGACATATAGGAAAGGCAGAAGAGAAGGTAGCCTGCTTGTTATATGTCTATCTTCTGAGTCAATTATATGTCTCATATAATTAGCAGGCTGATCAAATTAAAGAGGTATTTATCGGGGAATTCATCTTTCTGTTGCTGCTCCACCTATTTATTAAAGGAGAGGATGGAAGAATGACTTTCATAGAATTTAGATTAGACTTTAATAGTCAAATATTTGAATTGTATTTATTTATTTGTGACCATAATTATGAATATGGCTAATTTTTCAGATTATAATTACTTTATGGCTGGAATTACAGAAAGTGAATGGGATTTCAAAATGTTTTAATAAATAGTAGATCAGTCATGGGCACAATGCGAACATTGAGCAGTAGATGAGGAATATTGATTCTATCTCATTCATTTAAAAAACCTGTTTAATATCAGTGGAAATGCCTTGATAATCACATTACCTGCCCCCACCATTGTCCATGTCAGACCCTCCAGACGCCGGGAAATTTTCCAAAAATGATTTCTGAATTTCGGCCATGACAGTCTGGGCTCAGCGACAGTCACAGCAACACCTTCCTGTTGGGGGAGACACTGGGGCGGCGTCTAGGGAGTATCTTGAGTCATGATACTTCATTAAAGTGATACACTTGGTTGATTTCCCTCTCTCCCTCTCCGGTCCTCTCTCCCTTTCTGCACCTCTTTTGCCCTTTGCTTCTCATCTTGATGTGCCTTCCCTCACTTTGTACCCACCCTTTGTCTTCTCTCCTTGCACTCTGTCTACTGTTATATTATTTTATATAAATCAGAATGTCCTATGGTGGCATTTGGCAAAATGATACATCGAAAGTATGTAACCTGACAATAATATTGCCATTTTCCAAATATATTTTGGGAAAAGTACGTGAATGGAAAAATACTTTGAAGAGGATAACCAATGAGTTTAAAAGCCCTTACTTGCTAGAATAAATCCAAGTTATAAATATTAACAACAGTTGGTTTACATTATGGTAAACTAGGGGGTTATGAATGTAACCACCTAGCTTTGGGTTTAAACACTTGAAGCTATAGCAGATCAGAACAAATGTCTTACCAATACATTTTCTACGTTTCTTTTTATCGATTTCATCAAATTCTTTGTCAATAAAAAAGAAAAATGGTCACATAGTTTGCAGTAGTGGTTGACCAATATGCATGTGTGCCTCTATTATGTAATATTATCCTTGAAACATCTTACATATCTAATTAATTGAATATTCAAATACATAGTTTAAAAATAAATATAATCTGATTTTAATTAGTTTTTCCTTAACATACTGTAGCAGTGGTTCTCAACTGGTAAGGCCTCGGGATCCACTTTTTCCTTTGTCAATAGATCGCGACCCAACATTTTGAACCACTCAAATCTATTCAACAAAAAATCGTGCTGTAATATACGCTTTTTCAGCATACAATTAAAGTGAAGTACACTGCATATATTCCTTATATCCCTTCACAGAACTAAAGTATGCTTTAAAATAAGGTTTAATGAGATGTTGGAATCAAGCTGAACTGTTTAACATAACAAGGCACACATGCTGAAAACCCAACTCCAGAAGGGGGGTCTGGGGGGATCCTCCCCCAGGAGATTTTTAGAAATACTAACATATAAACTACGCATTCTGGTACACTCTGAGAAGAAAATAAATACATCTATTGCTACCCGACATATTAATAATATTTTATGCCATTGTTTGTTTTTCACTTAGTTCTGACAGCTTGCTGCTCCACAGAGAGAAGAGCAAAGAGGATCTGTGTGAATTACTTTAATTGTGGGTAAGGGTTGTTCTGTGACCTGTCAATCATCAAACCGGGGGTCATATTTTATTATGTGTTAATTTTTATCTGAAGTTGTACCCATGGATGTATAAAGAATAGTTCTGCCGCAAAGTTATTCTCCGTCGGGACTTCTGGCAACAATCTTGATTCTGATTGGCCAGAAGACTCGAAAAAACATCAGCAAAGATGTTTTATTGAGAAGATGATCACTACAGTACGTGACAGAAGTTTTCAAAACCGTTTATGGTATCCGGTACTTCCAGTCCAACGCCTATTGCATGCACAGCGTTAGAAAATCGGGCCTTCAAAATAAGTTTAAAAAAAAAAAAATTGTTTTCTTCACTCACACATCTGCGACCCACTCGAAACGGTAGTGGGTCGTGACTCACCAGTTGAGAACCGCTGCGTGTAGAGCACAGTAGGTCTATATTAATGTGAGATTTCCTTTTTGGGAGTCATATGGGTAGTGCTTCTCTCTCTTTTTTTAATGCAGTAGAGTATGTTTGTTTGCCAACACCATCAACAGCCTGACTCCCTTTCTATCCTGTGTCTCTCTGTCCCTCTATTCCATGAGCCCAGCTTGGCCCAGGGAGCATTATGGCTCGCCGGCCAAAGATAGTTCGCCTCATTCTCTATGTCTGACTGGCTGCTCTGCTCCACACCCCAGGGTTCTCCAGTGAAACTAGCTGGGCATTGCTCCACATGACATGTCCATTTGGGAGACGTGCCCTTCCCCTACTTGCAAAAACAATAGCCCCCTAACCACAGAATGCACAGTCAGATGCCACAAAGACAGAAAGGGAAACATTTTTTTTATAGCTGGGATATTGTGAGGAAAGCAATATTGTGAGACATTTTATTACTGATGCAAAAAGATAGATAAAATATATTGTTTCCTTTGAAATCTCTCAAATCCACTTGCGTTTATGGCGCATAACATTCATGAGTGTTCATAGCTCTCTAACCTAAGGGATGACTTACGCATTAATATGTCATTGGAGAGGCGTGAGATGTATTTGCCATGTTATTCCTCCTCTGCTGGCAAATGTTAAACCACCCAATGCAGTGCGTGAGAGTCGAGGGAAAGTTTAATGGGGAAGGAGGAGAGAATATGTTGTCAAGGTAACAAACACGAAGCCAGACCAATTAACAACAGTGAGGCAGAAGCCAGACGGAAATAAACAATATCATATGTTCTTTTACAGCAAGGAACGTGCTGTCAAAATGTTGTCCAGTGGTTTATGTTTAAGGTCCTCTAGGACAAATCACTCTGTCATTCACGTGTCATTGGACATGTTATGAAAAAGCATCACTTAACAGTGGCTTCTAAAACATTTTATTACTTCTCATGACCTACATCGGGTACCACAGAAGCCCCATATAACTCACAGCCCACCATGAGGGGCATCCAACCTGTACATGTCTGTTTCCATCTTAAACATTACGTGAAGAGGCCAAATGGGAGGTTTATCTGCACATAACGTGATGATTATGACAAAATACTTTATGATTATTTAATTGCACTAATCGCTATAGTTTATCATTTTGTTGCGTTGTGGTTCAATCTTCTTGAACCATATTAATAGAAATATATATTAACCGTTTTTAACCAAACTAGTGTTATATTATGAAAAACACATATAGAAGCTCTTTGACCAAAGCTAATGCTAACGTCAGAATACTAACATGCTCACAATGGAGTGATGCTGGAATGAGCCCTAAAATCTGGAAGAGAGTTAGAATTCACATCCGAGTCAAAGTATATGAGTTATGTCATTGTGTTTTAAATGAATGCCTGAAATAAGATATCTGGTTGACGCAAGCTAAAGGGATTTTCAAAACAAATTCTGCAGATTATGATAAGTCTGAAATCTCCGCCTGTGAACTTTGAAGCATTTTTTTAATATAAACAGGTGTTTGCAAACCATTTTAAATAACCTTTTCCATCTCGTAGATTTATACATTTTTAGTCATTTCAAGTCACACTCCGAGGAAGGACTTTTGCAGGTGAGATGAGCGCAAAATCAAACAGTAAATTGAAGCTTAGTGGTGGTAGCATTGAAGTCGTGGTGTAGTTTGTTTATTTCCTAGAAACATCCTAATAGTGCTGTCCATTTGTGAAGATTATCATATTATCTGGACTAAATATGACAGTTATGGTGGTGGGCAATTTCATATTGAATTTCTTTCCCAGCTGCAAAAGGTATTGAAGACAAATCCATGATATAATATTACAGTGGTATTTTCTGTTTGGAAATGCAGAACCCCCTCAGAGTTAATTGAAATGGAAAATAATGGATTTTAGTGAAGGGGCTCTCCATTTGACAGCTTTAATAGACACTATAATGACTGCTTTTTATAAATCCAATTGCTAGCCGCAAAAGGTTTGAAAGAAGCTCAGGGCACTTGAATATGGGTTTTCAGGTTGAACAAATGTCCTCTTGTTTTCGCAGCAATTTGGGATTGTATAGCAACCTTTAAGAAAGTACTATTTAATCCTTTAAACATGCACATAGACCAATTTTGAGGATTTGTCGCTACAGCCATGAGCTTGTTGAATGTTTTGTTATAATATCAGCCTCTTGAGTACTATGGAATTAGTCCACAAGGCATCAATAAGGCTTTCAGAGAGATTTACAATAATAATAATAATGGTATATTTTAGTGGTAAGTATATAGTATTTTAGAACATCCTGCTCAACATAAGCAATTTGCAAAATAATGGTTTTCAATGTACGGTAGCATGGTGGCAGAGACAGTTATGGAAGCACACGGCTCTCGTGTTTGACTAATTTGCTGCATTTAATTTCCTGACATCCGGTTTTTGGCTGGTTAAAGCAAACTGTGGTGTTATAAGTGTCCTAAAAATGAGCCTAGCTCATTTACGGGAGTTCTGTAACAGCCTATTGTACATGGAAACACTTCAGACCTGCTGGGAGCCCAAATGTTGCATCGACCCTTTGGGCTGGATCTCATAGAGAAGTACTTAATTGGTTCCTCTAGTGCCACTTCTGTGCTGGAATAGAAGGACACTACTCTTTGGTTTAGCCTTTCAAAAAGACCCTGATGATCCTCCTGTTGTGGCAGGGGCAGAATGACGTCACTGCTGACAAAGCTTGGACAGTTGGTTGTTGCCTAGTGCTAGGCAAGAAAATGAGAACAAATAAATAGTCCATGAATGCCAAATGTGTCATGCTAATGGTATATTTCACAAAGATGTCCTGTTTTACCAACTATCATCAGGTGCCTATGAATACCACTATCACACACGTAAGGAGTTCATTGACAAGACATTCAAAGGTAGTTCTTGACTCTTTTAATCATCATTAGAAATATGTTCTGCTTTAAAGGTCACCTGTTATGCAAAATCCACTTTTTCACGTCTTTTGTACATCAACATGTGTAGAGATTCTGAAAGTTTCAGTAAAAAACATTTGCTCTCTTTTTGTCCTGATCCATTTATATAAAAACCTGTCTGAAAATGAGCTGATCAGATTTTGGCCACTTTATGATGTCATAACGATTTTTTGTCTTCTGTAACCATTAGCCAATCAGCAACCAAGGTATCCCCCCCCCACACACCTTATCACCTGAATCTCCTCCTAGAGCACCATTGAGTTCTTTGTAACCAAATCTCTCTCAGAGGGGCGTGGGGAGGGGCTCCTTATTTTCATCTAAAGTCACAGACAGAGAATCAGCACTTTGGAAACAGGGCTGAAACAGAGGGGATTATGGGTAATGCTGCAATGATCTGTTTGGTATTTGGAGCCAAACACTTCAGAGACATGTTTTGTATATATCTGAGAGCTATAATATATTGATGAAAAACAGTATAATAGGGGACTTTTAAGGTCTCTATTTTAATGAAAGTTGTCTGGACCCCACATTGCTAACTGTACCTTAAGCCCTTTAGCAGAAATAACACTGACACTGCATTGCTCCGGTGCTTATGATGCTCAGAGGCTCAGGCAGACAGCATTAGGCTTTCAGGGGAGATCACATTAATGGAAACTGTTCAAGGTTGATGCTGACACTTTGCTATAGTGGGGACACTGACTGCAGACATTTTACATTTTTCGGGGAAATAAATGTTCTCTTCTTGATCGCAAACTGTACCTGGTTTTATATTCAAGATATGTGAAAGTCTGCCTTTTGATAATTCACATTAACTGAAGGCGTTATCGATGCATTTTTCAAATGATGGTCGTAAAATGGTTGCTCTAAACATAAGACCGTAGCCCCTGAACTAAGTCAAAACTCATGTTGTTGTAATGTAATTTTTTTATTCAAAACAGAGGAGCCTATTGTGTTTCCTTAAAAACTAATTTCAAGCATCAATTTATGTTCCAACAGAGATGCTGATGAAGCAGGACCAGCACCAGCTGCTGCAGAACGCGCAGGATAGAGCCAAGATTATGGGCGGGATGTTAAGGGGGGGGGGGGGGGGGGGGACAGTAGCTCACATTAACGTCATCCTCACTATTGGCCATCAAAGACCAATTATATATTTTGACTATGTAAGCAGGTTTTTCATTGCAGTGTAATTGATTAAAAAACGTGTGTGTGACTGATTACATGTGAAAGTCATCGATCTTTAAAAATCTTAACATTTGAGGGCAACACGCTAATACATTTAATGAATATTGCAAATGATGTATTTCATGGTAAGTATTATTAACAATGATGGCAAGGTTAACACAGATACAAATACATTGCGCTCATTGTTACACACAATGTGTTCCAGAATAATAACTATTGTTTCTTAGCTGACA